>NC_057795.1:236652696-236890298 GCF_018294505.1 Triticum aestivum | reverse complement strand
CTCTCTCTCTCTCTCTCTCTCTCTCTCTCTTTGTGTGTGTGTGTGTGGGGGGGGGGGGTCTTTGTAGTTCGCATGCATATATACTCCATCTATAGGTCTCTCTTGCACACTATGTATGATTCTCTAGTCCAAGCTAGATATCTTGGGTGCACTCATCGTACGCACACAAATTCCTTGGCTCGCTGCCCGTAACTCTCTCATGCATCACTCTGTCGTCTCGGAGCTCTTCCCCCCTCTCTCTCAAACTCTCCATCTACCTGGGTCACACATACACATGCATATCTCACTCGCACTCGATAGACCCATCTAAAACTCTATCTCTCTCCCTCGTTCTCTCTCCATCTCACATGCACACACACACACAATCTCATGCCTAGCTAGCCGAGTATGATGGTCTCTCACTCAATTGTAGGCACATGCAGTCCCCCCTATATGTATATGACTAGCTAATCTTAGTCTCCATCACAAACATGTGCATGGTCTATCTTGATTTCTCTCGGGGCATCTTTCTATCGCGCACGCACCTCCCTTGATCTCCCACCCATATAGTCCCTTCACGATCTCGAGGGGATCTCTCTATCACAAACACACCCTCTCTCCCTCCCCATGCATCCATGTTCTCCATGTGTCCCTCTCGACCTTTGTTCCTTGTTGGTCAGACCTCTATTGGACATGTGCTATAGGGGTGTCTATCTCCGTTGCAAACAATCACACACTAGCTATCTTCGTGTATCTCCTCGCCTTGATTTTCTATCTCGGAGATGCATGCGTGATATGTTTGCATAAGAAACGAAAAAACACACACTCTCTCTAATTTATCGTTTGTTGTCACTTTCTCTTTCACATACATACTCTTTTTGCACACTCACTCATTCTCCTTCACATGCACTTGATCTCTCTCAACTTAGGCACTCTCTTCGGTCCATAGCATATAGATTTATTGAAAAGTCAAACATCACAAAGTTTGACCATGTACGTGGAGAAAAACATTTACATATAGAATGGCAAACATATACCATTAGATTCACCATGAGATGTAGTTTCATATGATGCATCTTTGGTATTGTAGATATAAATAACATTTGCGTAAACCTGATCAAAGTTCCCACTAAAAAATTTACATGCACTGCATTATCGAGCGGATGGAATATCTCTTTCCCCCTCTCAGCTATCTGACGCACCACTCAGCCTTATCAGGGCTCCTCTATCTCTCTCAAACTTTATATCTCCCTGGTTCACACATACACATGTCTCGCTCGCGCTATACATATAGACCCATCCAACACTCTCCACCCTTGTTCTCTCTCTATGTGACACCCCCCCTAAGTACCATAATCCCTCACTCCATCATAGGCGCAAGCACTCCCCCCTAAGTATGATTATCTCTCACTAGCCATCAAGAACACACGTATTGTCTCCTTCCATCCATACGTCTATCTCAATATCTCTCGGGGTATCTTCTATCGCGCACACACCTTGTCACTCGATCTCCCACCCATGTAGTCCCATCACGATCTCCAGGGGATCTCTCTATGACAAACATACTCTCTCCTCCCCATGTCTGCATTTTCTCCGTACGTATCTCTCGACCTCTCTCCCTTGTTTGCCAGACCCCTCTTGGCCACGTGCTAGGGGTCTTTCTCTCTTGATTGCAAGAAACCACACACTATCTCCTCACCTTGCTTCCGTTGTCGAAGATGCATGTGTGATATGTTTGCATAATACACACACACTTTTTCTCTACTTTTATCGTGTGTTGTCCATGTCTCTTTCACACACGCACACACACTTTTTTTCACTCACTCTTTCTATTTCACACACATACACACACACACACACACACACTCTCTAGTTAGGGACTCTCTCACGTCCATAAGCATATGGATGTTTTGAAAAGTCAAACCTAGAAAAGTTTGACCAGGTATATGTGGAGAAAAACATTTACATCTAGAACGACCATTAGATTCATCACAACATGTACTTACTTCATACTATCATTTATATTTGGTATTGTAGATATAATTAATTTCTTTATAAACTTGGTCAAAGTTCCAAAAGTTTGACTTTAAAAAAATGTTGGCACTACATTATCGAACGGAGGGAGTAGCACTTTCTCTCTCTCTCTCTCTCTCTCTCTCTCTCTCTCTCTCTCTCTCTCTCTCTCTCTCTCTCTTTCTCTCTCTCTGCTATCTCTCACGGGCCTCGCCTCTTGCTCGAACTCTCTATACCGATGGATTATACGCTCAGTGTGTCAGCCTATAGCTCCATATATTGTTTAGTTGACCGGTCAACCAGTCCACATGCTGCCTTGTCAGCTCGTGTTCTCTATCTTCATGTGCTGGCCCATGTGGCAATGGGTGAAAATAAGTAAACTAGAGGCCCATCTGACACGCGGTGAAGTAAACAAAGTTGAAACCACTCGGGGTAGCACCCCGCATGCTAGTAAATTGAGGGTGCATTGAGGACACACTTCTTCCGTGTGAAGGACACACTCGCGCACAATTCACCACTGCGCGACGGCATGCACAGAAGGACGCACTCGTGCACACCCAGCACACAACACACACATGCACACGTGTACACTGGCGTCGCCGCCGGTTGAGATGGACAGTGAGGCAGCCAACAAGCGGAGGCGGTTCGAGCCAAAACTGCGTCCGGCGAGCCTGGACTTCATCAGCAGCCTCCCCGATGACATGCTGCTCATCATCATCGGCCTCCTCCCCACCAAATCTACCGTGCGGACCGCCCTGCTCTCCCGGCGGTGGCACCCCCTCTGGCACCACGTCCTCCTCAACCTCACCGTCGATAGCTGCCTTGATAACCCACAAGTGTAGGGGATAATTGTAGCCTCTTTCGATAAGTAAGAGTGTCGAACCCAACGAGGAGCTAAAGGTAGAACAAATATTCTCTCAAGTCCTATCTGCCACTGATACGACTCTACGCACGCTTTGTGTTCGCTTTACCTAGAACAAGTATGAAACTAGAAGTACTTTGTAGGTGTTGTTGGATAGGTTTGCAATATAATAAAGAACACATAAATAAAAAGTAGGGGCTGTGTAGATAAAGAAGCAATAAAGTAAATATAGCGAGTGTGGAAAAGTGGCGGTAGGAGTTGTGAAATTGTCCCTAAGCAATTGACTACGTTACTAGACCGATAATCACTATTGCAATTTTATTTGAGGGAGAGGCATAAGCTAGCATACTTTCTCTTCTTGGATCATATGCACTTATGGTTGGAACTCTAGCAAGCATCCACAACTACTAAAGATCATTAAGGTAAAACCCAACCATAGCATTAAAGTATCAAGTCCCCTTTATCCCATACGCAAACAACCTACTTACTCGGGTCTGAGCTTCTGACACTCACGCCACCCACCATAAGCAAATCATGAACATATTGCAAACCCTACAGCGGGAATCCCTCACGCTTGCGTGACACAGAGGGCACCATAGGCAGCACCGATAATAAAACATGCAACTCAAACCAATCATAGCAATTCATCAATCACCGATAGGACAACGAAAATCTACTCAGATATCATAGGATGGCAACGCATCATTGGATAATAATATGAAGCATGAAGCACCATGTTCAAGTAGAGGGTACAGCGGGTTGCGGGAGAGTGGACCGCTATAGATAGAAGGGGGAAGGTGATGGAGATGTTGGTGAACATGATGGAGGTGTTGGTGAAGATCGCGGTGATGATGATGGCCCCCGACAACGCTCCGGCGCCACCGGAAGCAAGGGGGAGAGAGCCCCCCTTCTTCTTCTTCTTCTTATTCTTCCTCGACCTTATCCCTAGATGGGAGAAGGGTTTCCCCTCTGGTCCTCGGCTCCCATGGTGTATGAGGGGAGAGAGCCCCTCCGAGATTGGATCTATCTCTCTGTCTCTCTCTGTTTCTGCGTTCTCTGATTCTGCCCTTTCATCGTTGCTTTTATATCCGGAGATCCATAACTCCGATTGGGTTGAATCTTTCGCCCAGTTTTTTCTCATAAAATTAACTTTCTTGTGGCAAAAGAAGAGTGTCAACCTCCTTACGGGGTGCCCATGAGGGTCCAGGGCGCGCCTGCCTCCCTGGGGCGCGCCTCCTGCCTCGTGGCCCCCTCAGGCACCGTCTCGCGTTGATTTTACTTCCCAAAAATCATAAATATTCCAAAATAATTCTCCGTCCTTTTTATCCCGTTTGGACTTCATTTGATATTGGGTTTCTGCAAAACATAAAACATGCAACAAACAGGAACTGACACTTGGCACTGGATTAATATGTTAGTCCCAAAAATAGTATAAAAAGTTGCCAAAAGTATATGAAAGTTGAATAATATTGGCATGGAACAATAAAAAATTATAGATACGACGGAGACTGATACGTCTCCAACGTATCTACTTTTCCAAACACTTTTGCCCTTGTTTTGGACTCTAACTTGCATGATTTGAATGAAACTAACCCGGACTGACGCTGTTTTCAGGAGAACTGCCATGATATTGTATTATGTGTAGAAAACAAAAGTTCTCGGAATGACTTGAATCCACAAAGACAAGTTTTGGAAAATATAAAAAAATACTGATGAAAGAATCAAGACCAAGGGGCCCACACCATGTCCACGAGGGTGGGGGGCGTGCCCTCCCCCCTGGGCACGCTCCCCTGTCTCGTGGGCCCCCTGAGGCTTTACCGACCTCAACTCCAACTCCATATATTCCGTTCCACGGAGAAAAAAAAATCAGAGAGAAAGTTTCATCGCGTTTTACGATACGGAGCTGCCGCCAAGCCCTAATCTCTCTCGGGAGGGCTGATCTAGAGTCCGTTCGGGGCTCCGAAGAGGGGGATTCGTCACTGTCGTCATCATCAACCATCGTCCATCACCAATTTCATGATGCTCACCGCCGTGCGTGAGTAATTCCATCGTAGGATTGCTGGACGATGATGGGTTGGATGAGATTTACCATGTAATCAAGTTAGTTTTGTTAGGGTTTGATCCCTAGTATCCACTATGTTCTGAGATTGATGTTGCTATGACTTTGCTATGCTTAATGCTTGTCACTAGGGCCCGAGTGCCATGATTTCCGATCTGAACCCATTATGTTTTCGTGAATATATGTGCGTTCTTGATCCTATCTTGCAAGTCTATAGCCACCTATTATGTGTTATGATCCGACAACCCCGAAGTGACAATAATCGGGATACTTCTCGGCGATGACCATAGTTTGAGGAGTTCATGTATTCACTATGTGCTAATGCTTTGTTCCGGTTCTCTATTAAAAGGAGGCCTTAATATCCTTAGTTTCCGTTAGGACCCCGCTGCCACGGGAGGGTAGGTCAAATGATGTCATGCAAGTTCTTTTCCATAAGCACGTATGACTATATTCGGAATACGTGCATACATTACATTGATGAATTGGAGCTAGTTCTGTGTCACCCTATGTTATAGCTATTACATGAGGAATCGCATCCGACATAATTATCCATCACCGATCCAATGCCTACGAGCTTTTCACATATTGTGCTTCACTTATTTACTTTTCTGTTGCTACTGTTACAATTCCTACAAAACTATTATCTTTACTTTTGCCACTGTTACCATTACTATCATACTACTTTGCTACTAAATACTTTGCTGCAGATACTAAGTTATCCAGGTGTGGTTGAATTGACAACTCAACTGCTAATACTTAAGAATATTCTTTGGCTCCCCTTGTGTCGAATCAATAAATTTGGGTTGAATACTCTACCCTCGAAAGCTGTTGCGATCCCCTACACTTGTGGGTTATCAAGACTAATTTCTGGCGCTGTTGCCGGGGAGCATAGCTCTATTCTTTGAGTCACTTGGGATTTATATCTGTTGATCACTATGAGGAACTTGAAAGACGAAAGGACCAAGATTTTCCCCTCAACTACGAGGGGAGGTAAGGAACGGCCATCTAGCTCTGCACTAGATTCTCCTTCTGTTTTGAGTAAGCTTGCGACACCTAAACCTGCTACTGCTATTAATTCTGATATGTTGCATGTTATTGATGATGCCACTTCTGCTATGCATGATACTTATGATGAAACTACTTCTGTGCGTGATACTACTTTGCCATTCGGTGAATTTCTTGATGAACAACTTGCTAGGGTTAGAGAGAATGAAATTATTGAAGATGCTATTATTGATGATAGTGATGATGAAAGTTCTCCCTCTGATTATGAATTACCTGTTGTTCCTGAGGGTTATGTTATGGATGAGGAAGATGCTAGAACTATCTTTGCTTGCAAAGATAGTTATGATCTTAAGAAATTATTAGCTAAATGGAAGCAACAATCTCTTAATGCTAGAATGAAATCTGATCCTGCTTTTGCTACTTCACCTATTTGTGTTACTGATAAGGATTATGAATTCTCTATTGATCCTGAAATACTTACTTTGGTTGAATCTGATCCTTTTTATGGCCTTGAATCTGAAACTGTTGTGTCACATCTTACCAAGTTGAATGATATAGCCACCCTGTTTAATAATGATGAGAAGTCTCGCTATTATTATACCCTTAAAATATTTCCGTTCTCATTAAAGGGTGATGCTAAGACTTGGTTTAATTCTCTTGATCCTGGTTGTGTACATAGTCCCAGGATATGATTTATTACTTCTCTGCTAAATATTTCCCTCCTCATAAGAAACAAGCTGCCTTGCGGAAAATATATAATTTTGTGCAAATCAAATAAGAGAGTCTCCCACAAGCTTGGGGGAGGCTTCTCCGATTGCTTAATGCTTTGCCTGATCATCTTCTTAAGAAAAATGAAATACTTGATGTTGTGGAATAGTCACGTCAGATGTCCTCGTGAAAGGATTTAGTTGTGGAGCCATCGCAACTAGGAAGCTTGAAGGGGTTAAATCGGGACAAAGGACATGAGAGAGTTTATACTAGTTCGGCCCCTTACGGTGAAAGTAAGGCCTACATCTAGTTGGGTTGGTATTGATGTTTCGATGACCAGGGAGCGAGATACGCTATGCCCGACTCTCGATGAGTTGTTTCTTGCCCTAAGCCGCCAGCAGGTCGTCCCCTTATATACACGGGTTGACGCCCTGTGGCGTACAGAGTCCCGGCCGGCTTATAAACAGTGTCTGGCTCGGCGACTAGTTAAATCTATCTTATGTTACAAGTCATGTCATCATGGCGGTTTACTACAACGGGCCTTAAGCCGCCTGTGGGCCTTAAGCCTTTTATGAACCTCCATCTTCATGCTTGGTCTTGGGCTTCCTCTGATGAGTCCTCTTTGCGTAACCCGGCCCCTCCTGGGCGGCTTACACAAATAGTCATATCCCCAACATTAGGCCCCAGATTGATTTGAACCTTTTCATGTCAATCTTAAAATATACTTCTAAAGAATAAATCTTCAGGCTTCTGACTATACAGAGGGCTTTTCTTTTAACCCGCCGTGACGTCATCCTCTCGATCCACCTTAACCCAGCATGACATCATCCTTTATTTAATTCATTTTCTATTCCGTCATATCCTTCAACGGATCTCTGCCTTATTAAGTGTTCCGAAAATCAAGGCGTCGGGGGCCGCTGGATAGTAATTCTTATCTCCTTGTTTCCCGCACCGTCTCAGTTATCCTCTCCCTATAAATAGGCGTGACCTTAGGTATTTCATTCTTCTCCTTCCAGTCGTCTTCTTCCTCTCCTCTCTGCCACTCGAGCTCCGCCGCCGCCGCCGTCGATCCCCTCGTCTGCATCGACTCAGGCCGCTACATCAACCTGACTCTGACCAGAAAACATCGGCTAATCTCCGCAGCTCATCTTCATCCGTGAGTTCCTCTCCTCCCCTTTGTCAGATCTGCATTGGAACTCCGCTGAGTTTGTCGGCGTTCATCACTGCCCGACACAAACCCTCGCTAGTTCTCACCTTCAATGCCCTGTTTAGGTCATAAAACTATATAGAACTGCCGCGGTAGTTGTTTGTATTAATCTTGCATAAAAATAGATCTCAGTTTCCTTGCTTAGAAACCCTCTTTGACTGTATGAATTTCTCTGTTCTGTTTCTTGGTCTAGAAAATTTTCCTTTCAGAGCAATAATTTGATCCATGATAATAGCTGTCGTCTGTGAAACTTGTTTATATCACCCGGAAAGTTTCTTCTGTAAAACTTGCTTCTATCGCTGTTGTCTAAGCGTCCGGTTTAAATAAGTGATACTGAACTGTGAACCTTGCCTTCTTCTCATGATCTTAAATTTTTTTGAATTGCTCTTGATACTGATAGCGGCTTAAACATTATTGCACAAGCACCCTTATATCATTAGGCCCCTTTCTTAAGCCGCCACTGTGAACAATTTAGATATGTCTCCGGATTAAAGTTGAACCGGAGCCTTCTTATTTTGTCGTAGGCCAACTATTGTCATGGCTCCTAAGGCGGCCAAGGCCCCTATGACTTGCAATTGGGTTCCATCCACAGTAACCAAAAGCAAACTTGCTGAGTTTGTGAAGTCTGGCCATTTTCCAAAGAAGGAAGCCATGTCTTATCATGCCCCTCACCCGTCTGAGGAGATACCTCAACCCAAGGATGGGGAGGTAGTAGTTTTCACGGATCATATGAGCCGGGGATTTGCCCCTCCCGGCTCAAAATTCTTCAGGGAAGTTTTGGATTTCTTTGACCTGAAGCCTCAAGACATTGGACCCAATTCCGTGTCAAATCTGTGTAATTTCCAAGTCTTCTACGAGGTATACCTAGGAGAAGAACCAAGAGTGCTGTTGTTCAGAGAACTTTTTTACTTGAACCGGCAGAACGAACGTGCCAACGGGCCCAGTTTTGAGCTTGGCGGCATCTCAATCCAGTGGCGGAGAGATTGCCTTTTTCCTTACGCTGAGCTATCGAGTCACCCAAAAGACTGGAACCAGACATGGTTCTACTGTCAAGATACCTCCCCGGCTAATGAGAAGTCTCTGCCCGGTTTTCGTGCCCTGCATCTTGAGTCCAACCATCATTTGGCAGACAAGTTGACTACTATTGAGCACCTGCCTCTTAATCCCACCATCAAGAAGATCAAAGCTCTTTTAAGCAATGGGTTAAGTGGCATTGATTTGGTCCGGGTCTGGGTCACCTGGCGGATAGTACCATTAAGCCGTCGCTCCGGCTTAATATGTACTTACACATGCGAGAAAGAAGAACCAATGCGTCATAGCCCTGAGGACTTACCAGATGATGTGGTAGATGCTACAGTCCAGTCGCTATTGAAGGAGGGCACTGTAACCAGCAATACCTTCAGTTTACTTCCCTTCTGCAAGAAGAACCCGGCTCCTGCGGTAAGTTACTAATCTTTATCAATACTCTTTCATATGTTACCTTCTTGTACTTACGATTTTTCATCTATTTCCACAGGCCGATGATAATTTCTGGAAGGTCAAGTATGACCATGAGGCTGCCAAACAGGCCAGGGCGGCCAAAAAACTGAAAGGAAAGCCGCCAAGACGGGCACCTCTAGGAAGAAGAAACCCAGCGCCTCCGATATGTTTAAACTGGATGACTCTTCTTCAGATGAGGAAGAGGTAATCTTTTTTGATTTTCTTTAACTCCTTTGTCATTACTTTATGACATTTGATCCTTTCAGGAGGATACTGGGAACAGTCAAGCAGTTGGCGAAGAGGTAACTATAATTTCCTCCGACTCAGAGCCTTTGCCAACACAAAAAATCTGAAGGGTGACCCGGAAAGTAAGGTTTTTACACCCTCTAGCTTACCAAGATCCTCAATTTCTTTTGAAGCAACAACAGCTTGAAAATCAGTGGCAGACTCGGGCCAACCAGGACGCAGAGCTCTCCTCCGGCTTACCCGACGTAACCAGTAAGCGTCGAATCGAGGTTATCTCCGGTTTATGTTTTGTTTTACCTTTGACGGGTTTGATTCACCATCCTCTCAATTCATCTGACTCCAACTATCAGGATACCTCCCCTTCTTCTGATGAGTCGATGCAATCAAACATGCCGGCTTTCAAAATGGCTCCCGGGTAATATAACCTTTCTTACTTTAAGTTTTTCCATACTTATACTTTGATGCTTATCCTTCCACTTTGATTGACAGCTTGCAAGTAAAGCCCAGCAAGAGGGCAAAGAAGGATAAGCCATCCCGAGACCTGGTGGTTACTGAACCGGTGCTTGACTCATCCGTTCCTGACAGCTCCACTCATCAGCCACCACCTGAACCGGCTTCTCACATTCCGGTGCCAACCTCTGACCCGCCTGCAGAAGACGTTATCCACAACTCGGATGACCCGGAAACTCCTAGCCCAGTCAAGACAACTGACCCGGAGGTTGAAATTGTGAAGAGCCAATATGTTGAACCAGGCCGGCCTACTGTTCTTGCCCAATGCACTGCTAAGGAGGAGTTTGCCCAGCATCGGAAAGCCAAACAGGACATTACCGATTATTCTCACCTAAGTATTGGTGATATAGTCTCGGGCTATCTGAACCAAGTGCACAATAGTCGTGACCTGGAAATTGACATGGTGAAGCAAATACAACATAAATCTGAGGTATAACTTATGCTTTTATTCTGAACCTCGCAGAAGAATTTGGGTTAATGTCCCCAAGTCGTGATCTGGTCAGAAGCCGGTTCAGGTGGTGGCTGATGAGTGGAGCTGTCAGGAACGATGGTTACTTGGGGGCTTATTCTGAACCCGGTGGTCACTTGTAAACTTTGAATTTGGGTTACACATTAGCCCCCAAGTGTCAAGTACCTTTACTTGTAAAGTGCTTGAGACTTAATATGTATGACACGGTAAAATAGGTTAAAAAATTCTTTAAGCATACATTAGCCCCCAAGTGCTAAGTATCTTTACTTGTAAAGTGTTTGGGACTTGAATGTTATCTTACCATGATTCTTACCATAGCCTGATGTCGATGCAGGCCACGATAAGTCAATTTGAGGCGGAGATTGCCGATCTGAAGAGTCAGTTGAAAACCCAAGAGCTCGAAGCTCAGAAAGCCAACTCCAAGTTTTAATTCAGTGTTAAGAGAAGCTGAAGAAAAATTTTGAATCGGAGAAGAAAACTTGGGTTGATGAGAGGGCTTCACTCGTGACTCGGGCTGAAACAGCAGAAGCATCTCTTGCCGAGGCAACAAACGAGCTGTCCGACTTAAAATGGCAGATATCCCAAATGGTCTTAGCCATCTTTGGTAAGTCGCTCGTAAATATTGTAATCTTTCAAGAGTTATCGTAATAGTTACCTCCGGCTTACTATTATACCTGTGAACATACAAGCCCCAGGAGTACCAATCTGAAGGAAAATATGCTGATCAAGCTTAAGGCGGTGTATACCTTAGTAGAGCAGATGTACTCCGGGTCACAGCGTGCGTTGGCCGTTGTGGCCTTATAAAATACCACTCCTCGGCTCCTACAAGATGTGTTGAGGCATCTTTCGGTGCTACCCCAACGAATTCAGGACTTAAGGCGGGCATCTGCGAGAGCCGAAGCCGTGGCTGCATTAAGTCGGGCAAGAGCATGGGTGCCGGAACTTGACCTTGCTGATCTCTCTCTCGGATATCCAAGCCTTAAAGAGGACGACACTGCTTTTGACGACCAAGACTTCACTGCCTGTGTTAAAGCCGTACGTCCCCTGGCGACTCTCATTGGGAATGATACCGATCTTACTAAGTATTCGCCGGGCTACGATAGTGAGAACCGGAGAATCCCAAACGCCCCATATGACCAAGTCAGCCTGATCCCTCCAACGCGTAAGCATACCTTTGCCCTTGAACTGGACCCGGCCATTTTAATAGATAATGAGGCTGAATTTGAAGCCTTGAGCGGCATTGAATGGGCCTCATCCACCTTGCAGGACAAAACAACCGAAGGAGAGGCGGGGAAGGATAACCCGGAGTCATCAAGCCAGCCGAAGGAATGAGCCACCAGCTGTGTTATAACTTTTGCAAAAACAATGCTTCACTTATTTTAGACTCTAGGAGTCTTGTAATAGGATAGAGAAAACTCCTTAATGCTTGTCATGCTTTATGGTACTGATTGCTTTTGTAAACCGCCCTCACTAAATTCCTCTGGCTTATGTTAACCGCGTATTTCCTTGATGTTTGAACTTGCTCTGCTTTATCCTGCACATAAAAACAGGCAAGGTTTCCTGGGCGGTTCACTGCGCCAGGGGGTTATAGAGTATTGATAACCCGAAACATGATCAAAAGATAACATGTATAAGACGGTTCATGATTAGTTAAAATATAATCACAACAACATACCTGTGACCCTTTTAATAGTCTCCCCGGCTCATATAAGGCTTTACCCGGCACTTTTAGAACCTAAAGGTAATCAATATGAAACCAGAAGGATCAAGAACCATCTCCTCAAGAAGGTTTCAATGAAAGTTAAAGTAATCATACTTATAAATAATGTTCACAGGCTCCTGATTCGAATAAGATCAGAGAACCGTTCCAAAGGGGTTAAGCTAAGATTCGGATACGATCATATAGCCCCAGTGGCTTTGGCAATGCTGATCAAGTGGGTATCGACAGCTATGTTCTCTTTGGTTCGAATACGACCTATGTTCGAACAGGAAGCCCCCAAGTGAACATAAGAGTTGTTTAATGACGCTGATTCAAATACGATCCATGTCAGACCCAAAGGGGTTAAGCTATGATTCAAATATGATCAAGAAGCCCCCAAGTGGGTTTGGCAGTATGCCGATCAAGTGGGTATCGACAGCTATGTCCTCTTTGGTTCGAATACGACCTATGTTTGAACAGGAAGCCCCCAAGTGACCATGGATAGATTCATATATGATCATAAGCCGGACCAAAGGGAAAGCCAGATTCAGATATGATCCGTCCCCTGTTGGCAGTGTCCATCACCTGATAAAGAAGACATAAAACATTCTTTATGGGAAAAAAGGACAGAGGTCCTGCTTTATTGCTTTATATAATATGTACATCATAAAAGGTATCTTAAAAACTGGTAACTTAAGTATAGTAAGGCCGGAGATGAGCTATATTCCACGGCCGGCGGGTCTCCTCCTCCGATTGAGGTGAGTCCTTGTGCTCTCGAATATCTATGAGATAATATGACCCGTTGTGTAGATTCTTGCTGACCCCAAAGGGCCCTTCCCAAGGCGGGGATAGCTTGTGCATGTTAGACTGATCTTGGATGAGCCGAAGCACCAAGTCGCCTTCCTGAAAGGTTCTGCTCCTAACCCGGTGGCTGTGATAGCGGCACAGGTCTTGCTGGTAAATCGCCGAGCGGGCTATTGCCAAGTCTCGCTCCTCGTCCAACAAGTCAAGTGCATCCTGACGAGCCTTTTCGTTATCCGCCTCAACGTAAGCCGCCGCATGGGGTGAGTCATGCCGGATGTCACTTGGTAGGACCGCCTCTGCTCCATAAACCATGAAGAAAGGTGTGTATCCCGTAGATCTGTTAGGTGTAGTGTTGATGCTCCATAACACGGAGGGTAACTCCTCCACCCAACAACCCGGAGTCCGCTGTAAGGGGACTAAGAGCCGGGATTTGATACCTTTCAGGATCTCTTGATTAGCTCTCTCTGCTTGACCATTGGATTGGCGATGAGCAATGGCCGAAACATCAAGCCAGATATGTTCTCTTTGACAGAACTCTTCCATGGCACCCTTAGAGAGATTAGTGCCATTATCAGTTATGATGCTATGCGGAAAACCAAAACGAAAGATCACCTTTTTCATGAATTGAACTGCCGTGGCTGCATCACACTTACTGACCGGCTCTGCCTCAACCCACTTGGTAAACTTGTCCACTGCCACCAGTAGATGTGTCTTTTTGTCTTTAGACCTTTTAAAAGGTCCAACCATGTCAAGCCCCCAGACTGCAAACGGCCAAGTGATTGGGATCATCCTCAATTCTTGAGCTGGCACATGAGCTCGTCGTGAGAACTTTTGACAACCATCACATTTACTGACCAGATCCTCCGCATTAGCATGAGCCGTCAGCCAATAGAAACCATGACGAAAAGCCTTGGCTACGAGAGATTTTGACCCGGCATGATGGACACAATCTCCTTCATGGATCTCATGAAGTATTTCTTGGCCTTCTGTAGGTGACACACAGCGTTGAAACGCCCCTGTGACGCTTAGGTGATGTAATTCGCCGTTAACAATCGTCATGGATTTGGAGCGCCTGATAATTTGTCTCGCCAATGTCTCATCCTCCGGCAATTCACCCCGGGTCATATAAGCCAAGTAAGGCATCGTCCAATCCGGGATAACGTGAAGAGCCGCCACCAGCTGTGCCTCCGGGTCTGGCACTGCTAATTATTCCTCGGTAGGCACCTTGACAGAAGGGTTATGTAACACATCGAGAAAGGTATTGGGCGGCACCGGTTTACGTTGGGATCCCAACCGGCTTAAAGCAACAGCCGCCTCATTCTTCCTTCGATCGATGTGCTCCACTTGATAACCCGTGAAGTGACCAGCCACAACATCTACCTCATGACGATAAGCCGCCATGAGGGGGTCCTTGGAATCCCACTTGCCTGACACTTGTTGAGCCACAAGATCTGAGTCGCCCAAGCATCGTACCCAGCTTAAGTTCATCTCCTTAGCCATCCGGAGACCATGGAGTAAGGCCTCATATTCAGCTGTATTGTTAGTACATGGAAACATAAGCCGGAGTACATAACAAAATTTGTCACCTCGAGGGGAAGCTAACACCACTCCAGCCCCGAGCCTTCTAGCTGCCTAGACCCATCAAAGTGAATCGTCCAATATGGGTTATCCGGCTTCTCCTCAAGGGTCTGTAACTCTGTCCAATCATTGATAAAGTCCACCAAGGCCTGAGACTTAATAGCAGTACGTGGCATATACTTCAAATCGTGAGGCCCAAGCTCAATGGCCCACTTGGCGACTCGTCCTGTGGCCTCCCTGTTCTGAATGATGTCTCCCAAAGGGGCAGAACTTACCACAGTTATAGGGTGGCTTTCAAAGTACTGCTTCAACTTCCGGTTGGCCATGAACACCACGTAAACAAGCTTCTGCCAATGCGGGTACCTTTGCTTGGATTCAATGAGCACCTCACTGATGTAGTAAACCGGCCGTTGAACCGGATGCTCCTTACCGGCTTCCTTACGCTCCACCACGATGGCAACACTGACGGCTCGTGAATTGGCAGCCACATATAACAGCAAAGGTTCTTTGTCAATCGGAGCCGCGACAACTGCCGGCTCAGACAATTGTCTCTTTAAGTCTTCAAAAGCAGCATCAGCAGCGTCACTCTAGACAAAAGTGTCAGTTTTCTTTATCATCTGATACAATGGGAGGGCCTTCTCATCGAGCCGACTTATGAACCGACTTAAGGCGGCAACACGACCCGCCAGTCGCTGAACATCATTGATGCACACCGGTTTAGCCAGGGAGGTAATCGCCTTAATCTTCTCCGGTTTAGCTTCGATGCCTCTGTTGGACACCAGAAAGCCCAAGAGCTTGCCCGCAGGAACGCCAAACACACACTTGGCCGGGTTAAGCATCATCTTGTAAACCCGGAGATTATCAAAGGTCTCCTTTAAGTCAGATATCAAGGTCTCCTTTTCTCTGGTCTTCACCACAATGTCATCCACATAAGCATGAACATTACGCCCAATTTGATCATGCAAACAGTTTTGCACACACCGCTGATAAGTCGCCTGGGCACTCTTGAGCCCAAACGGCATAGATACATAGCAGAAGGCTCCAAACGGAGTGATGAAAGCCGTCTTCTCCTGGTCCTTAACTGCCATCTTAATCTGATGATAACCGGAGTAAGCATCCAAAAAACTCAAACGCTCACAACCCGCCGTAGCATCAATGATTTGATCAATACGGGGAAGAGCAAAGGGATCAGCCAAACAAGCCTTGTTTAAGTTCGTGTAGTCCACACACATCCGCCAGGTGCCGTTCTTTTTGAGGACAAGCACCGGGTTAGCCAACCACTCCGGGTGAAAAACTTCAATGGTAAACCCGGCCACTAAGATCCGGGCGACTTCTTCCCCAATAGCTTTCCGTCGCTCTTCGTTAAAACACCGAAGAAACTGCCTGACCAGCTTATAATTTGGGTCAATGTTGAGAGTGTGCTCAGCGAGTTCCCTCGGTACACCCGGCATGTCAGAAGGTTTCCATGCAAAGATGTCCCAGTTCTCACGGATGAACTCGATGACCGCGCTTTCCTATTTGGGATCCAAGTTGATGCTGATGCTGAACTGTTTAGAAGAATCACCCGGGGTAAAATCAACAAGCTTTGCCTCAGCTGCCTACTTAAACTTCAACGCCGGGTCGTGCTCTGTAGTTGGCTTCCTCAGGGATGTCATATCCGCCGGGTCAACATTATCTTGATAAAATTTGAGCTCTTCTGCTGTGCAGGCCGACTCAGCATAAGCCGCATCACCTTCTTCACACTTTAGTGCTACCTTACGACTGCCATGTACAGTGATGGTGCCCTTGTGACCCGGCATCTTGAGCTGCAAATAAACATAACATGGTCGGGCCATAAACTTAGCATAAGCCGGCCGCCCAAATAGAGCGTGGTATGGGCTCCTGATTTTGACCACCTCAAGCGTCAACTTCTCAGCTCTGGAGTCATATTTGTCTCCAAAGGCCACCTCCAGCTCAATCCTGCCAACCGGGTAAGCCGACTTACCAGGGACAATTCCATGGGAAACAGTGTTGGATGTTCTCAGATTTTTATCAGTTAATCCATGCGTCGAAAGGTCTTATAGTAGAGGATATTGATGCCACTACCCCCGTCCATGAGCACTTTAGTGAACTTATACCCACCAACCCGAGGTGACACTACCAAGGACAACTGACCCGGGTTATCGACCCGCGGAGGATGATCTTCCCTGCTCCATATGATGGGCTGCTCTGATCACCTCAAATAACGAGGGATTGCCGGCTCAATAGAATTGACGGCCCTCTTATGCACCTTCTGGTGACGTTTGCATAAGCTAGTGGTAAATACGTGATACTGCCCACTATTCAATTGCTTCGGGTTGCTCTGATAACCCAACTGCTGCTGCTGCTCCCCTTGACCAGACTACTGTTGGTTATAGCCCCCTCCTTGACGTCCCTGAAAGCCGGATCCTGAGCCGCCACCTGGGCCATGGAAACCACCAGCTCCTGAACCACCACCAGACCCATTATGGCCATCATAAGTGTTGGAATTCTTAAACACCTTCATGATTGCATAATCCTTCCACAGGTGCGTGGCAGGCCGCTCCCTGGTGCCGTGTCTCGGGCAGGGCTCATTAAGTAACTGTTCAATAGATGGGCTTGACCCACCGGATCGAGGCGGTTTACCCTTACGTCTCGGATTGTTACCCTACGCGTTGGCATTGGCTACAAACTCCGGGTTACCGTCCGCCTTACGCTTACTGCCGTTTTGATTCCCCGGGTTATGTTGTTGACCCTTTCCATTGCCGTTCCTTCTTCCCTTCCCTGTCTTCTCATCGTCAGACGCGGGATCCTTGGTACTATCAGAATCGGCATATTTGACTAAAGCGGCCATCAGCGTACCCATATCCTTGCAGTCACGTTTAAGACACCCCAGCTTCTGCCTCAGCGGCTCAAAGCTACAATTTTTCTCCAACATAAGGACTGCAGAGCCGGCATCCATATTGTCAAATGAATGGATTATCTCCTTAACCCGGCGCACCCAATGGGTGGTGGATTCGCCCTCCCCCTGCTTACAATTGGTTAAGTCCACAATTGACATGGATTGCTTGCAGGTGTCCTTGAAGTTCTGAATGAACCGGGCCTTTAACTCTTCACATGAGCTAATGGAATTGGGTGGCAACCCCTTCAGCCAAGACCGGGCTGTTCCATCTAACATCATGGTGAAATATTTAGCCATCACTGCGTCACTGACCTCTAGCAGCTCCATTGCCATCTCATAACTCTCGATCCACGCCCCGGGCTGTAAGTCGGCCGTGTAATTTGGTATCTTTCGAGGTCCCTTGAAGTCCTTGGGCAGATGTACATTGCGCAGAGCCGGTACCAGGCAAGGAACACCGCCGGTTCTAGTGGCTACCCCCGCCTCAACAGACGTCGTCGGATACTCCGGGTGATCCTGATAAGCCGCTGCCTGAGCCGCTCGTTCGTTCTCCTAACGTATTCAGTCTTGTACCAGGTGATAGCCACCGGGCTGGTTATGGCGTTGGGCGTTGCTTGACAAAGCTTCAGACTCCATGTGCCTGCTGTAACTCGGGCTCCGGTTCTGGCGGGGCGGCGCTAACCAATGCGGGGGAGTTGAATGGATTCTATCCCGGCTATAAGAATAGGTCTCCTGCTGAGCCAAGGCTATCTGAAGAAGTTCTGTGACTCTCCGGGTCTCCACTGTCGCCGGGTCATCACCGTCCATGGGAAGAGCCGCCAAATGTGTTGAAGCTGCAATTAAGTTCTCCATAGGGTTGGAAAAGTGACCCGGGGGGATTGGCACATAATGCGGCGGCGGCATGCTCACGTGAGGCGGCACCGTCTCCCGGGGCTGAGTCGGCCCTCCTATTCCGGCCGTCATAAGCTGATTGGTCTCTGGCGGGTTAGTTGGGCCGGCCCCGGGTGTCGCAAAAAGAACCCGAGGATCGTAATTCGGTGGCAAACGGGATTGAGTTTTCTGATGTCTCCTCCCCATTACCTCATTAGACGCGTTTAGGCTCATTGTGAGCTGATAAGCTTCTGACTGCAAGCGCTGCGCCTGGGCGTCGAGAGCCGCCCATTCTGTAGCTAGTCTAGTATCCTCAGCTGCCAAGGCCTCCTTGGCCTGAGCTATCTCCTCACGCACCTGTGCTACCGCTGCGTCATGCTCATCTTTATCTGCAGGAATAACTGTGGCGGTTAACAGGGCCGTAACCTTGAGGTTGGGGGCTAGTGGGCTTGTCCATGAGGTCTATCAGCACCTGAGCCGGTGGGCACACGGGGCCGCCTGCCCCGGCTGCTCCTAAACCGGACGTTGCCGCTGCAGCAACTGTAGAGTTTGAGCCGGGCTGAGTCCCAACCATGAAGATTCCGGCCCATCTTGGCGGCTCAAAGGGGTCCGGAATACTGATGCCGTTGGAACAGCCCTCGAGCACGCCGTCTTACACTTGGTACAACGAATCTGTTGAACCGGCGGACGAATCTCCGTCCGAGAGGATGGCCGTCTCACCCCTATCTTCAGATCCTTCAGAAAATTCTTCTCCGTGGATGCAGCCCACGAAGGCACGCCTCATGACCGGCTGAGTCCAGGTCTTCCTCGCACCCTGAGCCGTCTCGACGAGGTCGGTGCAGTTGTCCGGTTTAGGGCCCGGCTCACCGATCCGGCCGATGAAGACGTGGATTCCGCCGAAGGGGACCCGGTATCCGTGCTCAATTGAGCCGGCGTCGGGACCCCAGCCTTCGTCGTCGATGTAGATCTTGCCGCGACGACTCTTGGTCATCCGGCCCACTACGTATCCCTTGAGCCCTTCGAAGTTTCCCTTCAAGAACTCAGATCCACCGTGCGCTGGCCCCATGGTGGGCGCCAAGTTCCGTGGAATAGTCACGTCAGATGTCCTCGTCAAAGGATTTAGTTGTGGAGCCATCGCAACTAGGAAGCTTGAAGGGGTTAAATCGGGACAAAGGACACGAGAGAGTTTATACTAGTTTGGCCCCTTACGGTGAAGGTAAGGCCTACGTCTAGTTGGGTTGGTATTGATGTTTCGATGACCAGGGAGCGAGATACGCTATGCCCGGCTCTTGATGAGTTGTTTCTTGCCCTAAGCCGCCAGTAGGTCGTCCCCTTATATACACGGGTTGACGCCCTGTGGGTACAGAGTCCCGGCCGGCTTATAAACAATGTCCGGCTCGGTGACTAGTTAAATCTGTCTTACGTTACAAGTCATGCCATCATGGCGGTTTACTACAACGGGCCTTAAGACGCCTGTGGGCCTTAAGCCTTTTATGAACCGCCATCTTCATGCTTGGTCTTGGGCTTCCTCTGATGAGTCCTCTTTGCGTAACCCGACCCCTCCTGGGCGGCTTCCACAAATAGTCATATCCCCAACACTTGATATCTTTTATAATGGACTAACCGATGCTTCCAAGGACTACTTGGATAGTTGTGCTGGTTGTGTTTTCAGGGAAAGAACAGTCGACGAAGTTGAATTACTATTGAATAATATGTTAACTAATGAAAATAATTGGACTCACCCTGAGCCAATTCCTGAGGCAATTCCTGAACCAATTGAGCCAACTCCTGAGCCTATTCCTAAACCCACTCCGAAGAAGAGATGCGTTTTATTTCTCAGTCCTGAAGATATGCAAGAGGCAAAGAAATTAATGAAAGAAAAAGGTATTAAAGTTGAATATGTTAAGAATTTACCACCTATTGAAGAAATACATGGTCTTAATATACCGCCTGTCGAAGAAATACATTGTCTTGATAACTCGGCACAGGTCGTAAAGGTAAATTCTCTCTATAGATATGATAAAGTTGAAATCCCGTCTACTAAATTTCATAGCTCATGCTTAGATGAATTTGATGACTTTATGGCTAGACAAGAAAGTTTTAATGCTTATGCTGGTAGAGAATTAAAGAATAATTCTTTCGAGATAGGATGCTTGAGTGATTATATGGCTACAGTTAAAGGTGAACTCAAACTCATTAGCAAATATACTTCTATGGTTGCTACTCAAGCCGATCAAGTACTTAAAGCTCAAAATGATTTGCTCGATGAATTAAATAATAAACCTGACTTTGCTGTTAGAGTGGCTACTAGAACCGGTAGAATGACTCAGGAACCTTTGTATCCTGAAGGCCACCCTAAGAGAATTGAGCAAGATTCTCAGATAAATAATTTAGAGGCACCTAGTTCTTCCAAAAAGAAGAAACAGAAAAGTGATAGGACTTTGCATGCTTCTAGTAAACCTGTTGTAGACACACCCGAGAATCCCAATGATATTTCTATTTCTGATGCTGAAACACAATCAGGTGATGAACATGAACCTAGTGATAATGTTAATGATAATGTTCATGTTGGTGCTCGACCTAGCAAAAATAATGATGTAGAGATTGAACCTGCTGTTGATCTTGATAACCCACAATCAAAGAATCAACGTGATGATAAGAGAGATTTTGTTGCTAGGAAGCACGGTAGAGAAAGAGAACCATGGGTTCAGAAACCCATGCCCTTTCCTTCTAAACCATCCAAGACAAAGGATGATGAGGATTTTGAGCTCTTTGCTGAAATGATTAGACCTATTTTCTTACGTATGCGCTTAACTGATATGCTCAAAGTGAATCCTTATGCTAAGTATATGAAGGATATCATTACAAATAAAAGAAAGATACCGGAAGATGAAATTTCCACCATGCTTGCTAATTATACTTTAAGGGTGGAATACTAAAGAAACTTGGAGATTCGGGGGTACCAACTATACCATGCTCCATTAAAAGAAACTATGTTAAAACTTCTTTATGTGATCTTGGAGCCGGTGTTAGTGTTATGCCTCTCCCTTTATATCGTAGACTTGAATTGGATAAGTTGACACCTACTGAAATATCTTTGCAAATGGCTGACAAATCAACTGCTATACCTATCTGTATTTGTGAGGATGTGCCTGTTGTGGTTGCAAATGTCACTATCTTAACAGACTTTGTTATTCTTGATATTCCCGAGGACGATAGTATGTCGATTATCCTTGGTAGACCTTTTTTGAATACTGCAGGGGCTATTATTGATTGCAACAAAGGCATTGTCACTTTTCATGTTAATGGTAATGAGCATACGGTACACTTTCCGAGGAAACAACCTCAAGTTCATAGCATCAATTCTATTGGGAAAGTTCCAACTATCATTATTGGAGGTTTTGAATTTCCTCTTCCCACTGTCAAGAAAAAATATATGATATGGGATTTCCATATCCACATTGAGGTAACCTAGTATTATTCGGAATTTCTCTGGTTCCATGTTATTCGGAATGAGTTTGTTAACAAGACTTGATCAACCTTGTTAGTGGATTCATTTTGATGATCATGAGATGGATGAAACTAGAAGGCACAACCTTCTGTACCCTCTTTTTACTTTTTGTTATTTAGATTAAATAAAGCAAAAATAGTATTATCCGTCTGTTTTCTGAATTATCCGTGCAATAAAAAATATCCCAAAAATAAAATTGCTCCAAATACCCTACAAATTTAGTATGTTTTTTATGGAATATTTGAGGATTTTAGGCAGTGAAAACACTACAGGAGGGGCAAGCACCTGGCCACGAGGGTGGAGGGCGCGCCCACACCCCCTAGGTGCGCCCCCTATCTCGTGGGCCCATGGTGGCCCCCTCCACTTATGCCAGCACCCACACACTCCATCTTCTTCCCAAAAAAATCCCCATCCAGCTCAAGCACGAGTTCTAGCTCATTTTGCTGCAATTTTTGATCTCTTTGCTCAAAGCTCCATTCACAAAACTGCTTTGGGAGATTATTGCTTGGTATGTGACTCCTCCATTGGTCCAATTAGTTTTAGTTCTAGTGCTTTATTCATTGCAAATTTTTGCTGCATAGGTGACCATGTTCTTGAGCTTGCATGTTAAATTTGTGAGGTCCCAAGTAATTCTAATGCATGATATATGCTCTAGGCACTTGTAGGAGTAGTTGCTATCAATCTTGTTTAGTTTTATTCACTTTTATTTTTGAAGTTACTAAAATTTCAGAAATTTTTAGAAAATGTTAAGGAGATTTTTGAGGGGCTCTTCTAGCCAAGGCTCCCAGGAAAAACAAGCTAAAGAGAAGGAAAATGCCAAGTATAATCTTCCTCGCATAGCGGAAGTTCGGCTGTGTGAATGGCCATGCGATAATTTCTTGAGAGAAGCTGGAATTTATGAACACTTTTATTCTTTGATCGACAATGCATGCCTCACCGATTTCCTCCACGACCGGCTTAATTGGTCGTGGAAATAGTGGAAACTTCAATGTTCCTGATATTTTTATTCTTCACCATGCCTTGCTTGGAGACAATAGTTTTAGTATGGGTGCTGTCATTGCTAAACGGCTAAGCCTGAATCGTACAAAAGGCCCCATCTTTGGAGGTATCTATGCTGCACGTCTTGCTAAATATTTTGAGATACCTATTAGGCACCATGAGAAAGAGGAGACAATATTGCCTCCTTACATTTTAGATTACAAGAGCATGGTAGCGCATGAGTTTATTGTTGACAACGAAGATAAGATGCTTCTGTATAACCTAAGATTTGATAAGAAACACAATGAGACTATTATTCTTCGTGCGCCTCTCTTGTTTGATTTGACTGTAGATAATTTTCTGGTCACGCCGGGAGCGGTGTACGCTCATCGAGGCCAAGCATCCACTCCAGAACCTGAGCCTGAGCCGGAACCTTCACTGGACCCTTATCGTGCATCATCTTACCAGTGGGATCCGGAGGAGATGACGAGCCAGTGGTATCCTGATTACACCTCTCAGTACACCGGGGAGGGTAGCCGCGGTCCGTGGACATAGACCAACTTAGGCCAAAAGCCTAAGCTTGGGGGAGTACGTATTTCCCACCGACTTTACATTCATGTTCACACACTATTCTAGTTGTCGGCGCTCATACTCTTTCATTGTATTATCCATGTTAGATTAATTCTCTTTTTCTCGCTTTCTTCTTGTGTGTTTGATAAACCTTAAAGAAAACCAAAAAAGTAGTTAGTTTAATTTCCATGCTTATAGTAAAAATTAAATTGAAAACCCAAAAAGATTTCTCGTTCTTCTCCTTACTTGTTGGGAGCTTTCCCGTGTAAATAGCTTTATTTTCTTTTCTTTCCTTTGGGGGTTGAGAGTAGAAGACCATATTGAAAATGTTTAGTGGCTCTCATATGCATTATTGTTTATTTAACTTAGAGCCCATATTACCTTGTCTTCTCTGTTGAGTTGAATGCTGGCAGATTCTAGCTTAGTCCAATGCACGTGCACTATTATTATTATACACATCGTTCGGTCATGCAAGTGAAAGGCAATAATGATGATATATGATGGACTGATTGAGATGAGAAAAGTTGGTATGAACTCGACCTCTCTTATTTTTGTAAATATGATGAGTTCATCGTTCCTGATTCAGCTTATTATGAAGTAAACATATTTGCAATGACATTTAGAGATTATGGTTGCTTGTGCCATGCTTGATTAGCTATGAGTTATAATGGTTTACCTTGCGTGCCAACATGCTATTAAAATAATTATGATGTGGTATGATGAGATGGTATCCTCCTTTGAATGAATTGAGTGACTCGACTTGGCACATGTTCACGCATGTAGTTGAAACAAATCAACATAGCCTTCACGATATTTATGTTCATGATGGATTATATCCTACTCATGCTTGTATTCGATGTGAATTAATTTTAATGCATGTTTATGACTGTTGTCGCTCTCTCAGTTGGTCGCTTCCCAGTCTTTTGCTAGCCTTCACTTGTACTAAGCGGGAATACTGCTTGTGCATCCAAACTGCTTAAACCCCAAAGTTGTTCCATATGAGTTCACCATACCTTCCTATATGCGGTATTTACCTGCCGTTCCAAGTAAATTTGTATGTGCCAAACTCCAAACCTTCAAATGAAATTCTGTTTTCTATGCTCGAGCAGCTCATGTTTCAACTAGGGCTGCCTGTATCTTCCATGCTAGGTGGGTTATTCTCAAGAGGAGTGGACTCCGCTCCTCATTCACAAGAAAGGGCCGGTAACCGGGATGCCCAGTCCCATGATCTAAAAAGATCAAAGCAAATCAATATAATTAAACAAAACTCCCCTAGGGCTGTTGTTAGTTGGAGGCGCTCGTTGTTTTGAGCAAGCCATGGATTGATGCTTGTTGGTGGTGGGGGAGTATAAACTTTTACCATTCTGTTTGGGAACTGCCTATAATGCATATAGTACGGAAGATATAGCCATCTCATAGTTGTTGCGTTGACAGTGAAAGTATGCCGCTCAAAATGTTATTCATCTCTATTTTAAAATCGAGCTCTGGCACCTCTACAAATCCCTGCTTCCCTCTGCGAAGGGCCTATCTATTTACTTTTATGTTGAGTCATCTCCTTCTTATTAAAAAGCACCCGCTGGAGAGCACATTTTGCATTCATTACTATTGGTTTATATTAGGTATGACTTGACTGGATCTCTTTTACCATGAATTACAATGTTTAGTCAGTCCTTGATCTTTAAAGGTGCTCTGCATTTATGTTTTGCGGTCTCAGAAAGGGCTAGCGAGATACCATTTTGTTATATCATATTATGATTGTTTTGAGAAAGTGTTGTCATCCGAGTTTATTATTATGGCTCGCTAGCTGATTATGCCATTGATATGAGTAATTGTGAGGCCGAGGTGTTATTGTGAGTATGGTTAGTTCATAATACTTGCTGAAACTTGAATGCTGGCTTTGCATGTTTATAACAACAAGAGCAAATAGAGTTTGTAAAAGTTTTTCTTTATCACTTTCAGTTTATCAACTGAATTGCTTGAGGACAAGCAAAGGTTTAAGCTTGGGGGAGTTGATACGTCTCCAACGTATCTACTTATCCAAACACTTTTGCCCTTGTTTTGGACTCTAACTTGCATGATTTGAATGAAACTAACCCGGACTGATGCTGTTTTCAGTAGAACTGCCATGATGTTGTTTTATGTGTAGAAAACAAAAGTTCTCGGAATGACCTGAAAATCCACGGATACAAGTTTTGGAAAATATAAAAAATACTGGCAAAAGAATCAAGACCAGGGGACACACACCCTGTCCACGAGGGTGGGGGGCGCGCCCTCCCCCTGGGCGCGCCCCTGTCTCATGGCCCCCCTGAGGCTACACCGACCTCAACTCCAACCCCATATATTCCGTTTCGTGGAGAAAAAAATAAGAGAGAAAGTTTCATCGCATTTTACGAGACGAAGCCGCCGCCAAGCCCTAATCTCTCTCGGGAGGGCTGATCTGGAGTCCGTTCAGGGCTCCGGAGAGGGGGATTCGTCGCCGTCGTCATCATCAACCATCCTCCATCACCATAATGCTCACCGCCATGTGTGAGTAATTCCATCGTAGGCTTGCTGGACGGCAATGGGTTGGATGAGATTTACCATGTAATCAAGTTAGTTTTGTTAGGGTTTGATCCCTAGTATCCACTATGTTCTGAGATTGATGTTGGTATGACTTTGCTATGCTTAATGCTTGTCACTAGGTCCCGAGTGCCATGATTTCAGATCTGAACCTATTTTGTTTTCATGAATATATGTGTGTTCTTGATCCTATCTTGCAAGTCTATAGTCACCTATTATGTGTTATGATCCGACAACCCCGAAGTGACAATAATCGGGATACTTCTCGGTGATGACCATAGTTTGAGGAGTTCATGTATTCACTATGTGCTAATGCTTTGTTCCGGTTATCTATTAAAAGGAGGCCTTAATATCCCTTAGTTTCCGTTAGGACCCCGCTGCCACGAGAGTGTAGGACAAAAGATGTCATGCAAGTTCTTTTCCATAAGCACGTATGACTATATTCGGAATACATGCCTACATTACATTAATGAATTGGAGCTAGTTCTATGTCACCCTGTGTTATAGCTATTACATGAGGAATCGCATCTGACATAATTATCCATCACTGATCCAATGCCTACTAGCTTTTCACATATTGTGCTTCGCTTATTTACTTTTCTGTTGCTACTATTACAATTCCTACAAAACTATTATCTTTACTTTTGCCATTGTTACCATTACTATCATACTACTTTGCTACTAAATACTTTGCTGCAGATACTAAGTTATCCAGGTGTAGTTGAATTGACAGCTCAACTGCTAATACTTAAGAATATTGTTTGGCTCCCCTTGTGTCGAATCAATAAATTTGGGTTGAATACTCTACCTCGAAAGCTGTTGTGATCCCCTACACTTGTGGGTTATCAGAGACGTATCAGCATCCCCAAGCTTAATTCCTGCTCGTCCTCGAGTAGGTAAATGATAAAAAAATATAATTTTTGATGTGGAATGCTACCTAGCATAATCTTGATCATGTAATCTAATCATGGCATGAATATTAAGACACGAGTGATTCAAAGCAATAGTCTATCATTTGACATAAGAACAATAATACTTTGAGCGTACTAATAAAGCAATCATGTTTTTCAAAGCAACATGGCCAAAGCAAGCTTATCCCTACAAAATCATATAGTTTGGCCATGCTTCATTTTCGTCACACCAAATGCTCCCATCATGCACAACCCCGATGACAAGCCGAGCAATTGGTTCATACTTTTTAACGCGCTTTAGCTTTTTCAACCCTCACGCAATACATGAGCGCAAGCCATGGATATAGCACTATAGGTGGAATAGAATATGATGGTGGAGGTTATGTGGAGAAGACAAAAAAGGATAAAGTCTCACATCGACATGGCTAATCAACGGGCTATGGAGATGCCCATCCATTGATGTCAATGTGAGGAGTAGGGATTGCCATGCAATGGATGCACTAGAGCTATAAGTGTATGAAAGCTCAAACTGAAACTAAGTGGGTGTGCATCCAACTTGCTTGGTCACGAAGACCTAGGGCATTTTGAGGAAGCCCATTGTTGGAATATAGAAGCCAAGTTCTATAATGAAAAATTCCCACCAGTATATGAACGTGACAACATAAGAGACTCTCTATATGAAGAACATGGTGCTACTTTGAAGCACAAGTGTAGTAAAAGGATAGTAACATTACCCCTTTTTTTTCTTTTTTTTTCTTTTTTTTCTTTTTTTTCCTTTTTTTGGCGGGCTTCTTTGGCCCCCTTTTTTTATTTAGGCTTCTTTGGACTCTTTTTTTATGGGGCAATGTTCTATAATAATGATCATCACACTTTATTTACTTACAACTCAGTATTAAAATTCGATACTAGAATAAAGATATGACTCTATTTGAATGCCTCCAGCAGTGTACCGGGATGTGCAATGATCTAGCGCAACAATGACATCAAAAAACAAACAAGCCATGAAAACATCATGCTAGCTATCTTATGATCATGCAAAGAAATATGACAATAAATGCTCAAGTCATGTATATGATGATGATGGAAGTTGCATGGCAATATATCTCGGAATGGCTATGGAAATGCCATGATAGGTAGTTACGGTGGCTGTTTTCAGGAAGATATAAGGAGGCTTATGTGTGATAGAGCGTATCGTATCACGGGGTTTGGATGCACCGGCGAATTTTGCACCAACTCTCAAGGTGAGAAAGGGCAATGCACGGTACCGAAGAGGCTAGCAATGATGGAAAGGTAAAAGTGCGTATAATCCATGGACTCACATCAGTCATAAAGAACTCATATACTTATTGCAAAAGTTTATTAGCCCTTAAAGAAAAGTGCTACTACGCATGCCCCTAGGGGGATAGGTTGGTAGGAAAATACCATCGCTCGTCCCCGACCGCCACTCATAAGGAAGACAATCAAAGAAACACCCCATGCTTCAAATTTGTCACACAACGGTTAGCATACGTGCATGCTATGGGACCTGCAAACCTCAACACAAGTGTCTCTACAATCCACAACCACCCACTAGCATGACTCTAATATCACCATCTTTATATCGCAAAACTATTGCAAGGAATCAAACATATCATATTCAACGATCTACAAGTTTATGCAGGGTTTTATGACAAACCATGTGAATGACCAATTCTTGTAATCTCTCTAAATAGATATAAGTGAAGCAAGAGAGTTTAATTCTTTCTACAAAAGATATGCCCACGCTCTAACAAATATAAGTGAAGCAAAAGAGCATTTTACAAATGGCGGTTTTCTATGTGAAGAGACAGGCAATCCAAACTTCAAATGATATAAGTGAAGCACGTGAAGCATTCTATAAAGCCATATGTCGGTGTCAAAACCGGCGGATCTCGGGTAGGGGGTTCTAAACTATGCGTCTAGGCGGATGGTAACAGGAGACAAGGGACACGATGTTTTTACCCAGGTTCGGGCCCTCTCGGTGGAGGTAAAACCCTACTCCTGCTTGATTAATATTGATGATATGGGTAGTACAAGAGTAGATCTACCACGAGATCAAGGAGGCTAAACCCTAGAAGCTAGCCTATGGTATGATTGTTGTTCGTCCTATGGACTAAAACCCTCCGGTTTATATAGACACTGGAGAGGGCTAGGGTTACACAGAGTCGGTTACAATGGTAGGAGATCTACATATCCGTATCGCCAAGCTTTCCTTCCACGCCAAGGAAAGTCCCTTCCGGACACGGGACGGAGTCTTCAATCTTGTATCTTCATAGTCTTCGAGTCTGGCCGATGGTGATAGTTCGGCCATCCGGACACCCCCTAGTCCAGGACTCCCTCAGTAGCCCCCGAACCAGGCTTCAATGACGACGATTTCGGCGCGTAGATTGTCTTCGGCATTGCGAGGCGGGTTCTTCTCCAAATTCCATGTACTTGTCGAATAGTGTCCGGCTTCTTATAAATGCTGCGCTCCTTGGCTTCCACGCCCAATAATGGCCACCTTCCATGTGTCGAACAAATGCGAAAAGCTAGGGTATTTTTATGCTTTACCCCCTAGCTGCGCAAATGAGCTGCCTATAAAAAGAGACGAGGATCTAGATCCGAATCACACCATCCTCCTTCCGCGAGTATTCATCGGAGCGCCTCTGACAAAAATCCATTCCATCATGGACAGTCGACGCGGCTCCTACTCTCGCGCTCCCATCCCTCAGCCAGGAGATTGGGGAAGATGCTCAGTCCCGCATAGTGAGTTAGTGACGCTCCGAACCGAGGGATTTCTTCCCCCATCCTTTATGGTTCCGGTTCGAGCCGGACTCGCCACCTACAAGGGCAGAAAGCAGGCGGAGAGCGTCCCCAATCCCTCCAAAGGAGAGCGGGTATGCTTTGTCTCTTATCTAATAAGAGGACTCGGATTTCCAATACATCCGTTTCTCTAGGGGCTCCTCGAGTTCTACGGCCTCCAACTGCACCACCTTACGCCTGCCTCCATTCTGCACATCGCGGGCTTCGTGGCCCTTTGTGAGCTGTTCCTGGGCGTCGAGGCTCATTTTGCACTGTGGAAGAGATTATTCTGCCTCGTACCCCGTTCTCATGAGGGGTCGATATATCAAGTGGGCGGGGCCGAGCTATGGCGCATCGCCGGGACCGGATATCTATCCGAAACCTCGAAGAAGGCGTTCGAAGACTGGCCTTCGGAATGGTTTTATATAGAAGATGCCCTGCTACCGGATCCAGTTCGGATCGGCCTCCCGGAGTTCAATAATGCTCCTTTGAAGAAACGCCTAAGTTGGCATCCGCGGAGCCCTCAACGGGAGAATGATAGGGACGTCCAGTACCTGATGGGCCGAATAAGGTTATTGGCTCATTCCGGATTGACCATGATTGGGGTCATGGCCACATGCATTATGCGAGGGGTGCAGCCGCTCCAGTATAGGGGCCACCCCATGTGGGATTTCAACAGGGAGGATGATGCCACCCGTCATGGCCGCAAGGGGCCGGGATCGGTGCCGATCTGGTGAAGATCCTGTCTGGCCTGTATAAAGGGGAGGAGGAGGACTTCCTCCATGCTAGTCCTTTGAATGGATTTTCCATGAACAACCCTCGAAGCTGGGTAAGCGGACACTTGTCTATCCAATCCATATTCCCAAAGTTAAGTGTCTCATTTTGTGATTTTGACGCAGGAACTGCGCTGGGCCGTAGAGGATATACACAGCCTGGCTCCACAACCCGAGGATCCAGAACGGTCCCTCGATCTGGCCTCCGAAGAGGATCCGGACATAAAGGTAGAGCTGATCGATGGGGTGTTCCACTGTCGGTGTACTAGAGTAGGGGTACCCTATTACCCCGAACTCGTGCACGGGCAGTTGCAGCGCCCCGCGGCAAGGCTTGCCGGGTGACCGCCAGGACCCTCCGTGGTTCCCTCGAAGAACATTCAAGAACAAAGTACTCAAACCAAGGCCCCGGCTTGAGGAGCTTGCCGGGAAGGCCAACCAAGGCCCCGGCAAGAGGAGCTTGCCGGGAAGAGACAAGACCCCGGCAAGAGGAGCTTGCCGGGAAGGCCACTCAAGGCATACCAAGAAAGCTTGCCGCGACGCGCCCTGCGTCCCGGCAAGATCCGACGAGTGACAAGCTTCCGGACGCGACAAGACGAAAGCCGCGGCAAGGATCTTGCCACGGGAAACCCCCACTTCGTGCCCGCGCTCCAGCTCACCTGCTAAAGTGTCGCTCTGGGACTCTCCCGAGCACACGTGGCAGGAGGCCGTGCAGCTAGGGGTACGTGGTGGCAAGCAGAGATGAAGAGAAGCCCATCGTGGCAAACGGTGGCACTCCTAACGGTCACCCTTTGCACTGTTTAGGAGACTCAGACAGGCATTTAATGCCCTTGTCCCCTGCCGTCAGAGTTAGGTAGGGTGCACTGTATCCATAGTAGCGGTAGCTGCACCTACCGCATCCTTTTCCATTTTTACCCTTCTTGTCTACGTTGCCCCCTGTCGGTGACCCCTTGAGTATAAAAGGAGGCCCAAGCGCAACGTAGAAGGGGTTCCGTGATTCTGGAGTCCAGAGGAACACTCTCACGCTTAGTCTGGCAGCGTCCATCGCTCCTGAGCAAGAATCCAATATACACAAACAAGCAGCAGTAGGGTTTTACGCATCCGTGCGTCCCGAAGCTGGGTAAAAATTGCCTCGCGTGCACTGCCTTGATCCGCTCTTTGTGCGCTCTCCGCCCCCCACCGAACCGAAAGGGGCCCTGTCCCCATAGGTGTTGGCGGGAATCAGCATCGCCCCCAACATCTCTGGCGCGCCAGGTAGGGGGCGTCGAGATCGTGCGAACCCGATCCAGCGTGCACGCAAGCTAGATCTTCATCGTCTTCATCGACATGCCACCGAAGAAGAAGAATTCGGAGGCAGCTGTTCCGTCCGCGTCGCTTCCACCGCCTCCGAAGCAAACGGGTGGTGGAGTGGACGACGACGGAGGAATGGGCGTCGATGAGGGTGCCCACAGCGCTGTCAAGTCCAAGGACAAGGCGGCACAGACCTCGGCATCCATGCACGCACTGCGTCCCTCTCAAGAGGCGCGGGACCAGCAGCGTCATAGCGTTCGCAGCGCCATACGTCCGCTGACCCAAGATCAAGCTGGTGGTTCGCGCGGCGCTCAAGACCAGCATGCACGCCAGCATGCTAGCCCCAGCGAGGTACGGTCGCCGGGACGGGACGCTACTCCTTCTAACTTGGTTAGGAGTCCGAGCACGCCCCTCTCCTCGCACCGCTCACCTCTGCCGCCCGCCACCCCAGCAGAAGCCTTGGCGCGGGCCCAGCTGCTTCTGGACTATCCTCCGACGGTGGACAAGACCGACGAATGGAGGGCCACTATCCAGAGCCTCATCGGCTTCACTAACGGCGACACTACGCGGCGACCAAGCACCTCGCTGCCGTAGCAGGACTGCCAGACGCGAGCGATGGCAACAAGACTGAGGGAGGTGCGACTTCCATGCACTCTCCACTACGAAGGCCAAAATCGCCGACTCGCCGGGTCCACCCCAACAGCGGCTCCACCGCGTCGTCGGACCCACGAGCTCGTCGCGACCAGCGCCAAGTTCTCCATGAACGACAAAAAGAAGACGCTCGGACCTGCATCGAGCGCCGAAGAGAAGCGCGACGTCAATCCAACAAGCGCGCTGGGCTCTTTGTTGACATCCATGCGCCAGGGGAACCAGGCGATCTACCGTACGCGGTAGGTTGTCCTGCGTTCACCCGTGAGCTGCGGCAAGTCCAGTGGCCCAACACAAAGAATTTCAAGCCAGACGTGCCGGAGAAGTACGACGGCAAGACGCATCCGTCGGAGTTCCTCAGCATCTACACCATTGCAGTGCAAGCTACCGGGGGACGAGATGACAAGATCCTTGCCAACTACTTCCCGCTAGTGCTCAAGCCCAATGTCAGATCCTGGCTCATGCACTTGCCAGACAACTCCATATCTTCCTGGGCTGATCTGTGCCATCAGTTTGTCAGCGCCTTTACAGGCAGCCACAAGCCACATGGACAAGAGAGCGATCTTCATCTGCTCGCCCAGAAGGAAGGAGAGCCACTGCGCAAGTACATTCAAAGATTCAGCCGTGTACAGCACAACATCCCAGACGTCCACCCCGCCGCGATCATTAGCGCGTTCCATCAGAACGTGCGAAATTGAAGGATGAGGGAGGAGATGGCGATGTGTAAGATCAGAGACGTCAGCGAGCTTTACGCCCTGGCTGACAAGTGTGCACGCGCTGAAGAGGGAAGGAGGCTCCCCAGAGAGAGTACAGGAGCAGGAGGATCTGACAGTGAGGATGCCGCCCCGGTGAGGAAAGGCCGGCGGCAGAACTACAGAAGGAATAAGGGTAAGGAAGTGCTAGCTGTCGAGCAGACCGACAACGGAGGTGGCGCCAAGGAAGCTAAGGCTGGTGGCTCCGACAAGGAGGTCCATCCTGTGGCAGCCGCCGACAAGCAGGACAGCTCCGGCAGGCAGTATTGCAAGATTCACCGCACCAAGGGTCACGATCTCCAGAACTGCAAGAAGGTCGAACAGCTTGCTGAGCAGCAGAAGGCTGAATACGAGCGACGCGACAAAGAGAAGGCCCAGGAAAGAACTGGTGAATCCGGCAAGAAGCGCCCCGGCCGGGGAGGACGCCGCGGCAAGGCCAAGCAGCGGCAAGGAGACAGACCTCCCCGCGGCCGCGACAAGGATGAAGACGACGACGAAGACGAAGACGTGGATGATGATGAGGCTGATGAGCAGGAATTTCAGAAAGCCACAGAGGTCCTGTGCGTTGACGGTGGCGCCTCTCTGCATACTTCGCACCGCCAGCTCAAACAGTGGATGCGATAAGTGAATGCAGCAGAGCCATCCATAGAGTCACACAAGCCCCTGAAATGGTCCAGCACGCCTATCATCTTCGACATTGGGGATCACCCTGATCGCGTAACTGCGGTCGGGTGCTTGCCGATGTTGGTCTCACCAACTATCCGCAACCTCAAGGTCACAAAGATGCTAGTTGACGGCGGGGCCGGCTTGAATCTCATCTCCTCCGCGGTTCTTCACAAACTCCAGATCCCTGACAGCGAGCTCGAAGAGACCGGCACATTCCAAGGAATCAACCCGGGAAGGAGCAAGCCGAAAGGGAAGATCACGCTGCCGGTTACGTTTGGCAGCGAGCTGAATTTCAGAACTGAGAGGGTCACATTTGACGTTGCCGATTTTCCATTGCCCTACAATGGGATCCTTGGCCGTCCTGCGCTCGCCAAGTTTATGGCAGCCTCTCACTATGCATACAACGTGCTCAAAATGCCAGGCCCGATAAGTGTCATATCTGTCCCCGGCGACAAGAAGGATGCCCTTATCTGCGCCGACAAGATCTACCGGGAAGCAGCAGCCGCAGCTGATCACCACACACTTGCCGCTGAAGCTCCCGGGGGGAAGAAGAAGGCCAAGTCCGGCAAGAGCTCTGATGCCCGCTCCGGCAAGCGCACCTCTTCAGAGTGCTGTGCTACCGTCGAGGACGCACCATCGAGCTCCACAAGCAAGTGCAAGAAGACGATGGCAGCTCCACCCGAGACCAAGAAGGTGTCCGCCAAAGAGGACGGCACTGGTGGTACCTTCACCATCAGTGCCACGCTTGACCCCAAATAGGAAAGCGTGCTCGTTGCTTTCCTGTGGGCGAATGTCGACGTGTTTGCATGGCAACCGTCTGATATCCCCGGTGTTCCCAGGAAAGTAATCGAGCACCACCTTGCCGTCTGTCCTCATGCGCGGCCCGTCAAGCAGAGAGTCAGGAAGCAAGCAGTGGAGCGCCAGGAGTTCATTGCAGAAGAAATCAGGAAATTGGAAGCAGCAGGCCTTGTTAGAGGAGTGCTCCATCCCACGTGGTTGGCCAATCCTGTAGTCGTGCGCAAGGCGAACGGAAAATGGAGGCTTTGTATAGACTTCACTGATGTCAATAAAGCTTGTCCCAAAGATCCATTTCCCTTGCCGCGCATTGATCAGATTGTTGACTCCACAGCTGGATGTGATTTGCTTTCATTTCTTGATGCGTATTCAGGATACCATCAAATCTTCATGGCAGAAGAGGATGAGGAGAAAACCGCATTTGTCACCCCTTGTGGCACCTACTGTTTTGTACGAATGCCCTTTGGGTTGAAGAATGCTGGTTCAACATTTGCAAGAGTAGTCCACGTCGCCTTTGAGCCACAGATACACAGAAATGTGGAAGCCTACATGGATGATATAGTGGTCAAGAGCAAGGACAAGGCTACCCTGATCCATGATTTAGAAGAAACTTTTGCAAATCTGCGCAAGATCAACCTCAAGCTCAACCCCGAGAAGTGCGTGTTTGGAGTCCCTTCCGGCAAGCTTCTCGGGTTCTTTGTGTCTCAGTGGGGAATTGAAGCCAACCCGGACAAGATTAAGGCCATCGAGCAGATTGAAGCACCGAAGCGCGTCAAGGATGTGCGAAGGCTTGCCAGTTGCGTGGCTGCTCTCAGCAGGTTTATCTCCAAGTCTGCTGAGCGCGCCCTGCCATTTTTCAAAATATTGAAAAAGGCAAGTCCAATGAAATGGACTCCGGAAGTGGAGGCTGCGCTGCATGACTTGAAGAGGTACCTGTCCTCCACTCCAATACTTGTCGCACCTAAGCCACAACAGAAGTTGCTGCTGTACCTAGCAGCAACCAATCAAGTGGTTAGTGCTGCGTTAGTAGCGGAAAGGGAGGCGGACGATGAGCCAGCAACCGCGGCAAGTGAATCCAGCGACAAGCAGGGGGCTTCTCCGACAAGCTCTGGTCCGGCAAGCTCTAGTACCGACAAAGATGGATCTGCGCAGATACGCAAGGAAGTGCAGAAGAAGATGGTGCAGCGCCCAGTTTATTTTGTCAGCTCCCTTCTCCAGGGGGCTAGGTCGAGGTACCTTGGTGTGCAAAAGTTGCTTTTCGGCCTTCTCATGGCCTCAAGAAAGCTGCGCCATTACTTCCATGCACACGAGATCACAGTCGTCACTCACTTTCCGCTGAAAAGGATACTGCAGAATCCGGAAGCAACAGGCAGGATTGTCGAGTGGGCATTGGAACTGTCAAGCTTTGGCCTCAAGTTCGAGAGCACTGCAACAATCCAAAGCAGGGCATTGGTAGAGTTCATAGCAGAGTGGACGCCAACTCCAGATGAAGAAATTCCAGAGACGAGCATCCCCGTCAAGGAGACAAGCAAAGAGTGGCTGATGTACTTTGATGGTGCCTTCTCGCTGCAAGGCGCCGGTGCTGGCATGCTGCTTATCGCACCCACCAGAGAGCACCTCAAGTACATAGTCCAGATGCACTTTCCCAAAGAGCAAGCAACCAACAATACTGCAGAGTATGAAGGATTGCTTGCCGGTCTCAGAATCGCAGCCGACCTTGGGATCAAGAAGCTCATTGTCAGGGGTGACTCACAGCTTGTCATCCGCCAAGTGAACAAGAACTACCAGAGCCCGTTGATGGAAGCATATGTTGATGAAGTGAGGAAGCTAGAAGAGCGCTTTGACGGCCTACAAATGGAGCATATCCCAAGAGCTCAGAATGACATTGCTGATGGCCTGTCGAAATGCGCTGCACTAAAGTTGCCTGTGGAACCAGGGATCTTTGTGCTCAAGCTGACTCAACCATCCGTAACACCATCAACTGGGCAGAGTAAGAAGAGGAAGTTGGTTTCTGGTGACTACTTTCCGGCAGAGCTTCCCGAAGCCGCCGCCAAGAAAGTCCCCAAGATCAACACCAAGGACGCTGAGGGGCAGTCTGCTCCGGCAAACCTTATGGTTTGTTCCGTCGAAGCAAACGCTCCCGGCAAGTTCTGCTCCGGCAAGCTTGCCGGGGAATATCACGCTCCGGCAGAACCGCAGGTTCTTGCCGTAGAAGCGGATGTTCCCGCAGCAACAGATATGCCTTTAGTCCTTGTTGTCGAGCCGCAAGCTCCAGCATGGGCGCAGCAGATTGTCCGTTTCCTTCAGACAGGAGAGCTTCCCGAAGAGCAAGAAGAAGCTGAAAAAGTAGCCCGGCAGTCAAGTATGTACAAGTTTGTCGACAGCACACTGTACAGAATAAGACTCAACGGTGTGAAATTGAAGTGCATTCGCCGGGAAGATGGACAACAGCTGTTGGCAGAAATACATGAAGGCATATGTGGTCACCACATTGGCGCAAGAGCACTTGTCGGCAAAGCATTCCGACAAGGCTTCTTCTGGCCGACAGCCCTCCAGGATGCAACTGCACAAGTAACCAGGTGTGAAGCATGCCAGTTCCATTCCAAACAGATGCACCAGCCAGCTCAAACTCTCCAGACAATCCCTTTATCCTGGCCATTTTCGGTCTGGGGGCTCGACATCCTCGGCCCCTTCCCCCGAGCTGTCGGGGGCTTTGAGTTCTTGTACGTTGCAATCGACAAGTTCACAAAGTGGCCGGAAGTGGAACCAGTGAGGAAGGTGACAGCACAGTCAGCGGTCAAGTTCTTCAGGTCGATTGTTTGCCGTTTCGGGATCCCGAACAGGGTCATCACCGACAACGGCACACAATTTACGAGCCGCACCTTCATGCAGTACGTCCAAGATCTTGGCGCCAAGGTATGCTTCGCTTCTGTTGCTCATCCGAGAAGCAACGGTCAAGCGGAGAGGGCAAACGCTGAAGTGCTGCGAGGCCTCAAGACCAGAACTTTCGACAGGCTGCACAAGTGCGGAAGAAACTGGATCGAGGAGCTACCGGTGGTTCTTTGGTCGATCAGGACGACGCCAAATCGAGTCACTGGCCAGACACCCTTCGCTCTAGTCTATGGAGCGGAGGCAGTTCTCCCCACGGAACTCGTATACGGGTCACCTCGAGTGCTCGCTTATGATGAGCTCGAGCAAGAGCAGCTGCGGCAGGATGACGCGCTGCTCCTTGAGGAAGACCGTCTCCAGGCTGCTGTGCGAGCCGCTCGCTACCAGCAAGCTCTGCGCCGCTACCATAGCCGCAGAGTCAATGCCAGGAGTCTCGAGGAAGGCGACCTTGTTCTTCGGCGCGTTCAGTCGGCCAAGAATTCCAACAAGTTGACGCCGAGGTGGGAAGGCCCTTATCGGGTGAAACGAGTCACTAGGCCCGGCGCTGTCCGCCTTGAGACCGAAGATGGCATTCCGGTGAGCAACTCCTGGAACATCGAGCATCTTCGTAAGTTTTACCCGTAAGGCGCGGTTGTCGGACCCTGTCCGGCAACCACCTTTCTGTACAAGTCTTGCCGCTGTTGCATGTAATCCTTTGTACAGAGCCGGGCGCAGACCCCGTGCACTAGTAAAGTTCATGTGCCCCGCACATCTTGTCAGTTTCCTTATGCTATAATCCTTTTTCGCATATATTATCTGACACTTTGTGCAGCACCAGACCCCGGTAAGCGATAACGAGCCCAAGGATCCATATCATTGCTTTATTTCTCTGCCTCTTTCTCAAAAGAAGGAAGGTTCCCTCGCCCACAAGGTTTACCGGGGAGGGGGGGGGGGAAGGAGAAGATAATGGTGTGGGCCAGGCCGTTCAAAAAAAAGTTTCTCCTTGCCGGGAAGCAGACGACAGAAAAGCTAAGTTGCTAAAGCTTGAGCAATCAGTTTTTGAGTTATTTTCCTTGAACGACCGTGCTTTGTATGGAAAACCTGTGCGCGGAGGAACCAATTCACAGCTAGCTGCGCCCTTACTTCTTTCGAGTCCGCTCAACAACTTAAGTGAGCTGCTAGCGCCCTTACTTTGCTTCGAGTCCGCTTAGCAACTTAAGTGAGCCGCTAGCGCCCTTACTTTGTTTCGAGTCCGCTCAACAACTTAAGCGAGCTGCAACTAGTTGCGACAAGGTTGCTTGTCGGTAGCGAGCCCGCTAGCAGGCTGCTGAAGTTCCGCACTTGGCGCTCGCGGCAAGGGTGCCTGCACCGGCAAGTTTCCCTAGAAAGCGTAGGGCAGGACCATACAAAGCCAAGAGTCGAGTAAAGGAAGTAACACAACTATTTGTTGCCTAAGATAGAGTTATGTTACAAAAATAACTTGTCGCGCCTCTAATAAAGTGTTCCCATGACATGACTGGCAGCGACAAGAAAAGAAGAAAACGGACGGCCTAATCTACGCGACCGCCATCAACCCTTTTGACCTCGTTCACCCTGTCGACGATGGGTGCAACGAGGGCCTTAAGTGCGCCATGATCAGTGCCCGCCGGCAGCTTCCTAAGGACATTGGTGAGGTTGAGGCCCGGATTGCGGAAGGCCACCTTCACCAGCACCTTCTCCAGAACTCCGGCACAAATCGAGCGTGACTCGTCGGCCAACTGCTTTGGGATCCGTTCCCGGAGTTGCTGGAGCGCTGCCGCCACGCCTTTGAAGAACAGAGTGAGCTTGGCGCTGGGTTGGAGGTTCTTGTCGGAGGAGTACCCGAAGCCTTCCACCCCCAATTGCACCAGCTCCTCTTCGATAGCTGCAGCAATGTCCACGAGGCCCTCCGTCCAGAGCTCCACAGTATCTCTGAGAAGATTCTGGGTTTCGGCGGCCCTCGCCAGCAGCGCCTCGTTGGCTTCGATGTCCTTCTTCAGGTCTGCCTCCCGTTTCCTGGCGCTGTCCAACGTCTCCGTCAAGGTGGCCAGCTTCAGCGTCAGATCGGCGTTGGAATCCTTGGCGGCACTCAATTCCTTGCCCCCCTCGGCGAGTCGGCCCTGCAGCTCACCGTGGGCAAGGGCGTCCTTCTCGCGCTCTAGCTTGAGGGCGGCAAGCTCTTCGCCGCCACCCTTCAGATCAGTTTCTAGCTGCGCCCCCTTTGCCTCCAATTCTTTCTTGGCGGCCTCGGCAGCCGCAGCCATATCCTTTGCCTCTTGGAGCGTCCCGCCGAGTGCCTGTTCGCGCGCGGCAAGCTCCTCCTCGTGGCTGTCGAGGTTCACTTTCCGCTGAGTCAGCTCGCCTTCCCGCGCGTACAGCTTCTCACCAGTGAGCCGCTGCTGCTCTTCAGCTTCGGCCTTCTCGAGGAGGAAGGCCTTCCGTTCCTCGGCGAGTTGCTCCCGCTCCTCCGCCAAGGCCCGGAGAGTTTCTTGACAAAGACCCTGGAGCTCCTCCGCACGCTTCTCTATGTCCACGCTCGCCCTCGCGGCAAGCACTTCTCGGGACTCCAACTTGACTTGGCGGGTGCGGTAGAGCGCCAGCAGCCTCCGCAGCAGCCGCTCCTCCTCGGGCTCTTCACTGCTGCTTCCCGGCGCGTCGACGATCGACAACCCGGCGGAGGCAAGCACCTCCCCATCCAGAGCTTCTCCTTCCACCGGCGCCCTGGAGCTCGACGCCCAGGGGAGCTTGATGAAGATACCCTCGCCAGCCTTCAGATAGGCGCCGGGCTGGGGCTCCTCGGAGCCTGGCGCTGCGGCAGCGGCGGAGGGATCGGTGGTCGGTGCAGCGCCTGACGCTCCTGCGGCCTCAGGGCCGTCAGTGCGATCGCCAGATCCCCCGCCAGCTTCCTCGGCGGTAGTCTTGGCGGCCTCTTCGCCGGCGGGCACGTTAGCTCCGGCTCCTTCTTCGGTGGCCGCGGCATCATCAGTATTGCCGCGCGCGTCTTCTTCGCTGCCCACCTCGATCTCCATCGGATCCGTGGAGGGTGGGTCTGATGACCAAAGAAGAAGGGGGAAATCAAACAAGTATCCGAGAAGAAAAATCAGCAAAAGGCTACAAGGAAAGTTTCAGGCAAGAAGGACTACCTGTGCTAGGATCTGCCGCCGTGGCCTCCACCACCGGCGGATCGTTAGCGCTGTCCCTTGCCGGAGGCTCCTCCCTTACCGGAGGGCGCTCCCTTGCCGGGGAGTCCGCCCTTGGCGGCGTAGTCGAAGCAGACGACGAGTCGGAGGAGATCACCACGCCCTCCTGATCAAGCTGTTCTGCTCCTGCTCAAACAAAACAGAGATCGGATGTCAACAAAGGAAAAGAGCAACCACGCGCATCCAGAAGCAGAAAGTAAACCATATGCTTACGCTGGGGGCTGCGCTGGGGGCTGCTCTGCGAAGTGATGGCCGGGTCCGGCAAGGTAGTCTCGGGCGCGCCTCCTGGAGATGGCGGGCCGCTCGTACCCTCGGCGGACTCACTCAACTCGGCGTCGGGCGCGGCGAGCTCTTCTTCCTCTTCGGGCTGCTCCCGTTCGGCAATGCTCATCGCCAACGCCGCGTCCGCTTCCTCCACGGTGAACCCGAATTCACTCGCGGCCACGGCTGCCGCCGCCTCTTCCGCCCTGGTGGCGATGCGTTCCATCTCTTGCTCAGTGGTGTCGCGGGTGAGGAGCTTCTTCTCGTCAGCATTGACCGCCACCTCCACTAGGCTGTCAAAGAACTGTTGCACGACGTCGCCGGCGGGCTCTTGCCAAGTTGGAGCGATCCCGTGCGAGTCACACAACGGCATCATTGCGCAGATGCGGTCGCGCGAGGAGTTGTTGCACAGAGGAACGACGCCTGCCGGCAACCTGAACCACTCAGGATGCTGTGGGTCATGTTTGAATATCTCCTTGAGCATCCCATCCAACTCTATGACGGTGAAATTGAAATTGAGGCCTGGGCGCAACCTCATGATATCTGCCGGGCCTCCAAATTCCCAGGCAGGTCTCCCCCTCGCCTGCAGAGGGGCGATGCGCCGGCGAAGGAAATCTGCGCCGACAGCTCCTACAGTCAGCCCGGCAAGCCTGAGACGCAAGATCCGAGTGGTGGCGATCGTCAGCTTGTCATCGTCCGCGGACAGAGCGCTCCAGTCATTGCCACGCACTGCTGGGGCTTGGCGCAAGGCGGTGAACGGCTGCGGGCTCTCTTCTACAACCCAGCACCAATCAGCTCTCCACTCGTCCCACTTGCTGCGGAGCTCCCCCTCCAGATAGGTCTCCTTCTTGCCGGCCCGCGAGATCCAGGCGATCCTGCCGGCAAGAGGTTCCCCTCTCTCAACACGAGGCATAAAGAAATGGAGGAAGAGAGCTACGTTGGGGTGGACTCCAACAAAGTTTTCGCATAGATGGGCGAAAACTGCCATGGTCAGAACGGCGTTGGGGGTAAAATCAAGGAGGTGGAGCCCATAGGTGTTCATGATATCACAGAAGAAATCAGAGAATGGCGGGCAGAGCCCGCAGTAGAAGAACACAGCAAAGAAAGGATATCCGTTAGCTGGAGCTGCTCACGAGGCGACGGCGGAGAGTACCTTTGTGCGCGGATGCGCCCGCGTCTCCGTCGACCAGAAGAGATAGTACCACTCCCTCAGCTCCTCCGCGGAGAGCTCGGGGGGGAAAGTGGCCCGCTCCTTCCGCAGCGCCTCAAGCCGCTGCGCTTTGGTCGACTTCACAGCTTTCGCGGTCGCGGCCTTCCCCTTCCCGGGCTTCGGAGGCATGGCGGAGGCGGTGGGGGAGATCGACGGCGCTGGTGGCGGCAGCGACGGGAGCGGAGCGCTGCTCTCTGTCGACTTTGGAAGCGGAAGAGGGCGGCGGAGGTTTCTGAGATTGCAACAGCAGTTGACGAAGATGGAGGAAATGCCCCTGTTTCCCCTGCTTATAAAGAGGGACGGGGCGGACGTTTCGGTTTTCCAAATAAACAACCTCCCAAGATCTCTCCCACGACGCCGCGTTTGACGCGTGCCGTTCTGGGCGTGCGCGGTGAGAGCGGAGTTAGATTCGGCGTGACCTAGGCCACGCGTGCCCGTGCACTGTTTTGGGCCTGGCCCAACAGCGCTCGGCACCGTGTATGGCCCAGGCCCGGGGGCTCCTGTCGGTGTACTAGAGTAGGGGTACCCTATTACCCCAAACTCGTGCACGGGCAGTTGCAGCGCCCCGCGGCAAGGCTTGTCGGGTGACCGCCAGGACCCTCCGTGGTTCCCTCGAAGACCATTCAAGAACAAAGTACTCAAACCAAGGCCCCGGCAAGAGGAGCTTGCCGGGAAGGCCAACCAAGGCCCCAGCAAGAGGAGCTTGCCGGGAAGAGACAAGACCCCGGCAAGAGGAGCTTGCCGGGAAGGCCACTCAAGGCATACCAAGAAAGCTTGCCGCGACGCGCCCTGCGTCCCGGCAAGATCCGGCGAGCGACAAGCTTCCGGACGCGACAAGACGACAGCCGCGGCAAGGAGCTTGCCGCGGGAAACCCCCACTTCGTGCCCGCGCTCCAGCTCACCTGCTAACGTGTCGCTCTGGGACTCTCCCGAGCACACGTGGCGGGAGGCCGTGCTGCTAGGGGTACGTGGTGGCAAGCAGAGATGAAGAGAAGCCCATCGTGGCAAACGGTGGCACTCCTAACGGTCACCCTTTGCACTGTTTAGGAGACTCAGACATGCATTTAATGCCCTTGTCCCCTGCCGTCAGAGTTAGGTAGGGTGCACTGTATCCACAGTAGCGGTAGCTGCACCTACCGCATCCTTTTCCATTTTTACCCTTCTTGTCTATGTTGCCCCCTGTCGGTGACCCCTTGAGTATAAAAGGAGGCCCAAGCGCAACGTAGAAGGGGTTCCGCGATTCTGGAGTCCAGAGGAACACTCTCACGCTCAGTCTGGCAGCGTCCATCGCTCCTGAGCAAGAATCCAATATACACAAACAAGCAGCAGTAGGGTTTTACGCATCCGTGCGGCCCGAAGCTGGGTAAAAATTGCCCCGCGTGCACTGCCTCGATCCGCTCTTTGTGCGCTCTCCGCCCCCCACCGAACCGAAAGGGGCCCTGTCCCCATAGGTGTTGGCGGGAATCAGCATCGCCCCCGACATCCACCAACTTAGCATCGACAATGCTTTGGTCGCCATTACGGCCGACTACCCCGGAATATCTCCGGTTTCCTAGGTAACTATGATAGGAGTCCTGATACCATTACACATCCGTGCTTATCTCTGATCTCCGTATGCCAATGTTGTCCCGCAGGAGGTGCCTTTGAGGCGGGAAGCTGAGCCTGCGGCGGCTGGCTAATAAGGGACAACTTGGCCCAACAGGCGGAAAAGAAGTGCGGTGCGAATCGAGACGTCACTGCAACAGTATGGCGTGCCACTTTGTTTCAAGGAAAGATTCCTGGAAGGCATATTAACGCTCGTGATTTTTTCAGGAGAAAGAGCGCTCGCTGGACTGTGTCCGGAGAGGTTGCCAATCGAGCCTCCGCCAGCCAGGCTCCAACGCCAGGTCCGGAGGGGGAGGCGAACACAAGGCGCGTGCCGGATGCTCCTCCAATGGAGGATGCCGACAGGCTGTCCGCCACCAGATCTGAGGTGGAGAGTGCCATGAATCATAGGCGCCGCCGAACAGTTCTTCATGACGCGTGTTTCTCTCCGGAGGCATTGAATGCCTTTAATTCGGGAGATGCGCACCTCCGTGCCGCTCAAGATGGTCTAGCCAGAGCCACGGAGTAGTATGTGAAAGACATATGGGTGAGTGAATTTTCACAGTTATATATGCCAGTAGCCCCCGAGACTTAAAATAGTTAGAATAACTGATTTAAAGATCATTTGTTATGCAGGATCTTACAGAAAATAATACCCAACTGTCCCAGGAGCTTCAAGAGTGCAAGGCCCAACTTGAGGCCGCACTAGCCGCCACAGGGGGAGCCACAGAGACCCCCTCCGGTAATATATACTTCGAAATATAAGTAGTTTGTGAAGTGCGGCGTGTGTATAAGTCTGACAATAATATTGCAGATGGCGCCGGACTAGATCCAGACAAGCAACAACTACTACGCCAGCTAAAGGCCAGCGAGAAGGTGCTTACAAGGGTGCGGCAAGAGAAAAATAAGCTCCAAGATGCCAACACACAGCTGGGCGAGGAACTAAAAGATGTTCGGGCCCAGCTGTCTGACTCCGTGAAGGAGAATTGGCGGCTTCGTCACGGCATTTATAGTAAGTTCTTGAGCGAACATTTGAAAAGAAGAGTTCGGCGAGGAAGTCGATTGACAGAAATATGTCTGTAGGTATGCTCACAGGTCGTCCTGCGGAGGAAATGCCCGGTTCAACGGGTGACCTACTTCCCGAGCTGCTGCAACTGCACGAACGAGTTCGGCAGGTGATGAGCGGAGTCGCCCAGGCCTTGTGGCCATCCATGTCCCTACCCGAAGGTCTTGGAGATCTTGCGGAGAAGCTTCAGGGAGCACGGCGGCGCTTCCGGTTATGGAAGATATCAGCCTGCCATCAAGGCGCCAGGGAGGCCTGGGCCATGGTGAAGACACGGTATGCGAAGGCTGACCCAAGCCACATGGCCGAGGTCGGACCTGTGGGGCCCGATGGGAAGGAGATCACTATGAGCTTAGTGTACGGCCAAGTAGAGTTGGCCGCTAAGTATTCCCAGCGGGACTGTAAACTAGACAGTTTATTAGATGGTACGAAGAGGAATACAATCAGTCAGTTTGACTATGTAATTTAGAATGACATGTAAAATGCCTTCTAGCCGGATTGTAGATCGTTTGTCGTGGCGGACCTTTTCGCTTTAACCTCGGGACCCGACAGTCCGGAGTGTGTCCGAATGCCCTCGCGGTTATAGAAGAAACCGGGGCATGCATGGAGACCAGGCGTAGGGGTCATTAGTGCTTTATCAGACAAGTGCCCAACTAGTTATGTTATATTACATGGTTAGTAAGAAACATCTTCCAGGGAGAATAGTTCCGTTAGGGGTTCCTTTCCCTGGGTGGCATGCCCTAAAGTGCATGTCCGGACTACGAAAAGAGCAGGAAGGCATCTGGGGGCAGATAAATAAATAGGTAAGAAATCATCTTTTAATTCACCGACCGAATATTCCCTTAAGGACGCTAGCTTTCGGCTTCACCCAGTCTGAGGTACACATCCGGCTGACCCGGCGGTAACAATCGCAGAGGTGCTCCCTTTACCTCCTAGCCGAACAATCGGGAACGTAGGGTAAGCACAGGAGCTAGGCAACCCAGCTTGGCCAAAACTTAAGTCATATCGATGCATATAATGGTGAATAAAGGGTACTTGCGGAAGTGTGACGCATGTGTTGGGCATAAAGCCCGTATAAATAAGCTTCTGTTAAAGAAGCCCCCAGGTGTAATGAGTGCGAGTAGCACGTCAAGTGTGTGCGAACAATGCGTAGGCGAGCCTCTCAAAGGCTTGTGAGGAAAAAAAGAGAAGGGGGGAAAGAAGAAGAGAAATAAAAGACAATTAATGTATAAAATATGGACGGGGGAAGGAGACGAACTCAGAATCCGGCGCTAGGCATAGAATCTTCGGAGACGGGCTGCGTCCCATGGGTTGGGCTCGAGTCGGTTATCCGATGCGTTTCACAGACGGTATGCTCCGCCGGTTAGGACTTGGTCGATGATGAAGGGACCTTCCCATTTGGGCTTGAGTTTGTCCTTTTTCTTGTCCGGCAGGCGTAGAACTAGTTCGCCGACATTGTAAGTTTTGGCCCGTACTTCTCTGCTTTGATATCTTTGAGCCTGCTGTTGGTAGAATGTGGAACGAGCTTTTGCCACGTCGCACTCCTCCTCTAAGGCGTCCAAACTGTCCTGCCGATCCAGCTCGGCTTCTCTTTCTTCGTACATGCGCACGCGAGGTGAGTCATGAATTATGTCGCAGGGCAAAACTGCCTCTGCGCCGTATACCATAAAAAATGGTGTGAATCCGGTCGTGCGATTCGGCGTGGTCCGCAGCCCCCAGAGTACGGAGTCGAGCTCCTCTACCCAGTGCGTGTTAGATTCCTTAAGGGACTGCACTAGTCTGGGTTTGATGCCGCTCATGATTAGACCATTTGCTCGCTCCACTTGACCGTTAGTTTGAGGGTGATAGACTGAAGCGTAGTCGAGCTTGATGCCCATGTTTGTGCACCAGAGTTTAACCTTGTCGGCCATGAAGTTCATGCCGTTATCAGTGATGATGCTATGGGGGACGCCGTAACGGTGTACTACCCCTGATATGAAGTCTATCACGGGTTCGGATTCGACCGTCTTAACTGGCTTGGCCTCTATCCATTTGGTGAATTTATCCACCATGACCAATAGGTATTTTTTCTTGTGGGTTCCTCCTTTAAGGGGTCCAACCATGTCAAGCCCCCAGACCGCGAACGGCCAGGTAATGGGTATAGTTTTGAGGGCAGTGGGTGGCATGTGGCTTTGATTAGCAAAGAGCTGGCAACCGACGCATTGTTGGACTAAGTCCTGTGCATCTGCCCAGACCGTCGGCCAATAAAATCCTGTACGGAAGGCCTTGCCTACAAGGGCCCAGGCTGCGGCGTGGTGCCCACCGAGTCCGGCATGAATTTCAGCCAGAAGATTTCTCCCTTCCTCTTCGGAGATACACCTTTGAAGGACTCCGGTTGTGCTTTTCTTATAAAGCTCTCCCTCGTGGACTTTATAGGCTTTAGATCGCCGTACTATGTAGCGGGCCTTGTTTTGGTCCTCAGGGAGTTCCTGCCTAGTTAAGTAGGCTAGGAATGGCTCGGTTCACGGGGCAATAACTGCCATTATTTCGTGGGCTGAAGGTGTTATTTCGTTGGCAGAACCTCCAATTGTGTCAGAATGTTCGGCGTTGGGCGGTGCGGTTGGGTCCAGATTGTTGTTTCTGGACTCCCCTTCCCATAGTACGGATGGCTTGAAAAGCTGCTCCAGGAAGATGTTGGGAGGGACGGCATCGCACTTTGCGCCAATGCGTGCCAATACGTCCGCCGCCTGGTTGTTATCCCGGGCTATATGGTGAAATTCGAGCCCTTCGAACCGAGCTGACATTTTTAAGACGGCGTTACGGTAAGCTGCCATTTTCGGATCCTTGGCATCAAAGTCTCCATTTATTTGGGATATTGCGAGGTTTGAGTCCCCGGGAACCTCTAGGCGCTGAATGCCCATGGAGACTGCCATCCGGAGACCATTTAGAAGGGCCTCGTACTCGGCTGCATTGTTGGAGTCCGGGTACATTATCTGGAGTACGTATTGGACTGTACCTCCGGTTGGGGACGTCAGGACAACGCCAACCCCTAGGCCGGCCAACATTTTGGAGCCGTCGAAGTGCATGATCCAATTGGAATATGCGCCGTACTCTTTAGGGAGTTCGTCTTCAGTCCATTCGGCAATGAAGTCAGCCAAACCTTGCGACTTGATAGCTCGCCGTGGCTTATAGGTTATGTCGATTGGGAGGAGCTCGATGGCCCATTTTGCAATCCGTCCAGTTGCGTCGCGGTTGTTTATAATGCCATTAAGAGGTACTTCGGAGGCTACTGTTATCGAACACTCTTGAAAGTAGTGTCGCAGCTTCCGGGATGCCATGAACACCGCGTATGCTATCTTTTGATAATGTGGGTACCGAGACTTGCGTGGAGTTAGGACAGTGGACACGTAGTAAACTGGTTTTTGAAGAGGGAACTTGTGTTCGTCCGTTTCTCGCTCGACGATGAGCACCGCGCTTACAACTTGATGTGTTGCCGCAATATATAATAACATCGGTTCGACCAAATTGGGCGCGGCAGGACCGGATTTGTTGACAATATGGTTTTAATTTCTTCGAGTCCGGCCGTGGCGGCATCCATCCACTCGAAGTGTTCGGTGCACCGGACGAGGCAATAAAGGGGTAATGCCTTTTCTCCTAAGCGGGAGATAAAGCGGCTTAGAGCCACCACGCATCCAGTCAATTTTTGTATTTGCTTGAGGTCTTTTGGGATATCCAATTGTGATAGAGCTCGGATCTTGGCTGGGTTTTCTATTCCTCTACCGGATACAATGAAGCCTAAGAGCTTTCCGGCTGGTACGCCGAAAACAAATTTTTCCGGGTTGAGCTTAATGTCGTATGTTCGTAGATTGTCGAATGTGAGCCTCAAGTCGTCTACTAGAGTTTTGACATGCTTGGATTTGACGACCACATCATCTACGTATGCCTCCACTATTTTGCCGCCAGACATGTCTGAATCATGCGCTGATATGTTGCGCCGGCGTATTTGAGCCCGAAGGGCATTGTGTTGAAGCAGAATGGTCCATATGGAGTGATGAATGCCGTTGCGGCTTGGTCTGGCTCTGCCATCTTGATTTGGTGGTAGTTGGAGTATGCGTCGAGAAAGCACAATGAATCATGCCCTACAGTAGCGTCGATGATTTGATCGATGCGGGGAGGGGGAACGGATCCTTTGGGAAAGCCTTGTTAAGGTCCTTGAAGTCAACACACAGGCGCGAGGATTTGTCCTTCTTTGTTACCATTACCAGGTTTGCTAGCCAGTCCGGATGTTTTATGTCTCTGATGAATCCGACCTCTAATAGTTTGGCTAGCTCCTCTCCCATTGCCCGTCTCTTGGGTTCGGAAAATCGCCGAAGAGCCTGTTTCACTAGCTTGAATCCTTTTAGGATATTTAGGCTGTGCTCGGCCAACCGTCGTGGGATTCCTGGCCTGTCTGAAGGGTGCCAGGCAGAAATGTCCCAATTTTCCCGTAGGAATTCTTGTAGTGCGGCGTCTACCTCAGGGTTTAATTGTGTCCCAATGGAGGCCGTCTTTGTAAGGTCCATTGGATGGACTTGGAATTTGACTATTTCGTCCGCTGGCTTAAAAGAGGTGGACTTGGATCTTTTATCGAGTATCACATCATCCCTGTTCACCGTGGAGCGCAGCGTAGTGAGTTCCTCGGCTGCTAGGGCTTCGGATAGTGCCTCTGGGGCTAGTGCAGCTATCTTATTTTCGGCGTGGAGTGCTATGTCCGGATCACTGGCAAGAGTGATGATTCCGTTGGGCCCGGGCATTTTTAGCTTCATGTACCCGTAATGGGGTATAGCTTGAAAAATTGTGAATGCCTCTCGTCCTAATAAAGCATGATATCCGCTGTTGAACGGGGCCACTTGGAATGTGACCTCCTCGGACCTGTAATTGTCCGGTGAACCGAACACCACATCCAGTGTGATTTTTCCTGTGTAGCATGCATCCCGACTAGGGATTATTCCCCTAAAGGTTGTGCTACTTTGCTCGATGCGGCTCCAGTCTATTTCCATTTTTTGAAGAGTTTCCTTGTAAATGAGGTTTAATCCGCTGCCGCCGTCCATGAGTACCTTAGTAAGGCGAAAGCCATCCACTATTGGGCTGAGAACCAATGCGGCTGGTGCCCGGGCTGTTCGGAATTTAGGTTCGTCACGGGCATTTAAGGTAATAGCCGTGTCACTCCATGGATTTATTGTTGCTACTTGGTAGACTTCGGCAAGGCTGCGGAGTGTTCGTTTCCGCATATTATTTGATGTGAAAGTCTCGAAGACTGTTGATACCGTACTGGTATTGCCGGGCTAGTTCTCTGGAGCTAGAAGCTCTTCACCACTTTTGGCCACCTGCCGTAGTATCCAACATGCTCGAAGGCTATGAGTTGGAGTGGCGCCCTCTGTGCTATGAATTTTGCAGGGTCCACGGAGCCATCCCTCCAGTACAGTTTGATGGCCTTTAGGGGGCTTTTACTTTTTGGTATGTAACCTAGGTGTCTGACAATGATGCACCCTTTTATTTCGGACTAGGGTTGTATTCGGAGCCGGATTATCCCAAAAGTTGGTTTTGGTTTTCCAGGCGCTCTCCATCGCACAGTACTTTCGTACTATGGACGCCAAGTCGGTAAAGCGTGTAATTTCACGACAACTTATGGCGTTTAGGATTCCCTTATCCGTGCAGTTATTGCAGAAGAGTAAGATTGCGTCTTCCTTGCGGCAGTCCTTTATCCTGTCCATAACCAGGAGGAATCTGGCCCAGTAATGGTGTACTGTTTCAGAGGGCTCTTGCCGGATTCGGGATAGATCGCCTATGTTTGGGTGGGCGGGTGGAATTAAATTCGGAACTCCGTCCAATCTAAGACTTAAAGGCCGGAAAGTTTCCGGACTTGGAAGATTGGGTTTTTGGATATTGTCCAATGAGTCCAGCCCGCTGCCTGACTTTAGGTTCAGGACTTGATCGACGTCCGTCCCTCCGCGGGAATCCGGCATGGAGGGGTCTGGAATCCGGACATAGCTTGTCCTTAATATAGAAGAAGAGTCGCCGTGCTGTTCCTCCACCACAGAAACGTGGTGGGTAGCTTGGGAGAATTGATCTCTCTCAGATCGGTTTTAGGCCCAATCTGATCGTAGTCTGTAGCGACTCCCAGGGCGGCGATGCGATCCAAGAGCTCATTTATGGAGGAGAGCTCCATCGAATCTAGCTGCTCGGCGAGTTCCGAGTTGACGTGAAGATCGCTTTTGATGACCCGAGAAGTCATCGTCGGCGCGGTGGCCGAACAGGCGGTCATAAGAAAACCACCTAGCCGGATAGTTTGGCCGATGGCCAAAGCTCCTTTAGCAATGGTGCCGTCTTTAAAGACGGGACGAGGCATCCTTCCTGATGGTGACAGCACAGAGGAACTCTCAATGAAAGCACCAATGTCGGTGTCAAAACCGGCGGATCTCGGGTAGGGGATCCCGAACTATGCGTCTAGGCGGATGGTAACAGGAGACAAGGGACACGATGTTTTTACCCAGGTTCGGGCCCTCTCGGTGGAGGTAAAACCCTACTCCTGCTTCATTAATATTGAATATATGGGTAGTACAAGAGTAGATCTACCACGAGATCAAGGAGGCTAAACCCTAGAAGCTAGCCTATGGTATGATTGTTGTTCGTCCTACGGACTAAAACCTTCCGGTTTATATAGACACCGGAGAGGGCTAGGGTTACACAGAGTTGGTTACAATGGTAGGAGATCTACATATCCGTATTGCCAAGCTTGCCTTCCACGCCAAGGAAAGTCCCTTCCGGATACGGGACGGAGTCTTCAATCTTGTATTTTCATAGTCTTGGAGTCCGGCCGATGGTGATAGTTCGGCTATCCGGACACCCCCTAGTCCAGGACTCCCTCACCATACTCAAAAGATTTAAGTGAGGTGCAATGAGCATTCTATAAATCAACCAAGGACTATCTCATACCAGCATGGTGCATAAAAGAAAAGTGAAAACTAAATTCAAAAGACGCTCCAAGACTTGCACATATCGCATGAACGAAACGAATACGAAAACATACCGATACTTGTTGAAGAAAGAGGGGATGCTTTCTGGGGCATCCCCAAGCTTAGACTCTTGAGTCTCCTTAAAAATTTACTTGGGTGCATTGGGCATCCCCAAGCTTGAGCTCTTGCCTCTCTTTCTTTTCCTCATATCGAGACCTCCTCGATCAAACACTTCATCCACACAAAACTTCAACAGAAAACTCGGTAAGATCCGTTAGTATAATAAAGCAAATCACCACTATAAGTACTGTTTCAAACCAATTCATATTTTGTTTTTGTGTTGTGTATACTGTAATATAACTTTTCCATGGCTTAATCCGCTGATATAAATTGATAGATTCATCAAAACAAGCAAACTATGCATCAAAAACAGAATCTGTCAAAAACAGAACAGTCTGTAGCAATCTGAACATTCACCATACTTCTGTTACCCCAAAAATTCTACAAAAAATTATTAAAGATAAACAATTTGTATGGAAAGACAGTGCAAAAGGAATCAGAAGCATTTGACGTTCCAGTAAAAAAATGTAAAATCGTGCACTACAGCCAAAGCTTCTATCCTGCATCGTTCAAACCAACAAGGATTGTAAACATCCTAAAGGCAAACCTTAGCACATTATTTTTATAATACAATGGAATTGTACAAGGGGATAATTATTTTTGATGAAAAGTTTCTGTAATTAAGATTCACAAATTTTCCATGAGCATGAACAAAGTTCAAGGCTAGCTCCCACTTCAACAATCCTTGTCTTTCTCACTTTCACTTTCCTTTTTGAAAAGGTTTTGGGTTCCCCTCTTTATTTTTTGTTCTTAAACTATAAAAAGGCACTCAATAGAAATAAATGACTCTCTAAAACTTTCAGGTTGTCTCCCTGGCAGCGCTTTCTTTAAAGCCATTAAGCTAGGCATATAGTGCTCAAGTAATGGATCCACCCGGATCCCAAGGTATATCAAAGCCAATTTTAATTAACAATAATTTGTAATTTAGTATTGAGCACAAAGTAACATATATCAAGTAACAACAAAGTCTAACTCTTTTCCTATGCATTGGCATGTCATAAAATAACAATTCATGCACACATATTAAAGGCCAATGCATAGTATAAGCAGTTTCTTGCAAATCTATCATATTGGAAACATAAAGAGGTGGAGATATAGTTCCTCTCTCATAATAATTGCTAGTAGGAGAAACAAGCACATGCATATTATATCTATCAAAATCATCATGTGCAACGGTAAAAGGCAACCCATCAATATAATCCTTAATAAGCACAAACTTCTCCGATATAGTGTAGTTGGGAGAAGTCAAAAAGATAATAGGACTATCATGCGTGGGTGCAATAGCAACAATTTCATGTTTAACATAAGGAACTATAGCAAGTTCATCTCCATAAGCATAATTCATATTGGCATCATGGCCACAAGGATAGCAAGCATAATCAAAAAGGGATATTTGAAACGAATTAAAGGGATCATAACAATCATCATAGCGATCATCCTTCGGTAAGCACGAAGGGGAATTAAATAATGTATGAGTTGAAGAGTTACTCTCATTAGAAGGTGGGCACGGGTAGCTAATCCACTCTTCCTCCTTTTGTTCTTCGCTCTCCTCATCATCTTTTTCATCCAATGAGCTCACAGTTTCATCAATTTCTTATTCCATAGCTTCCTGCAAAATATTAGTCTCTTCCTGGACAGCGGAGACTTTCTCAATAAATGCATCAATATTGGAATTGTATTCATAATTTTCATAGCAATATCTAAGTATAGCAAAATTTTCAGGTCTGTAGACTGAATCATCAAAATCTTCAAACTCTTTAAACACAGATTCAATCTCATAAGCACCCATAAAAGCAACAAATTCTTCTATTTGTTCCACATCATAGTAATCATATATACCATTAGCATAGGAACCCAAGGTTTTATTATCATTAAATTCGCATGAAAAGGGAAGGTGTGGAGCCTTCATCCTAGAGCACCAAGTATAATCATGTCTCAAGCATAGATCCCGAGCATACCAATACAACATAGAAATTTGATCCCATAATAGTTTCCCTTTTTGTGTCAAGCGACAATCCCTAAAGTATTCACGTTGATCCAACGTGTCCCCCATAACATAATTGAATGGGGTTTTCTCAGGATTATCAAAGTAGTACATAATTCCTTTCACACAACAAGCATCGAGGGTTTTAGGAGGTTCCCCATCTCCATGAGTAGCAAGTACACCTAATTTTTTTTGGTATTTCGTGTTCCATATCCATAACTAAAGATAGAGAACAACTTAGAACAACAAATAAACATTACTTAGTGATAAAGCAAACAAGGACACACGAGAATATTCACCCCATGCTATGACTCCCCAGCAACGCCACCAGAAAAAGGTCTTGATAACCCACAAGTGTAGGGGATAATTGTAGCCTCTTTCGATAAGTAAGAGTGTCGAACCCAACGAGGAGCTAAAGGTAGAACAAATATTCTCTCAAGTCCTATCTGCCACTGATACGACTCTACGCACGCTTAGTGTTCGCTTTACCTAGAACAAGTATGAAACTAGAAGTACTTTGTAGGTGTTGTTGGATAGGTTTGCAAGATAATAAAGAACACGTAAATAAAAAGTAGGGGCTGTTTAGATAAAGAAGCAATAAAGTAAATATAGCGACTGTGGAAAAGTGGTGGTAGGAGTTGTGAAATTGTCCCTAAGCAATTGACTACGTTACTAGACCGGTAATCACTATTGCAATTTTATTTGAGGGAGAGGCATAAGCTAACATACTTTCTCTTCTTGGATCATATGCACTTATGATTGGAACTCTAGCAAGCATCTGCAACTACTAAAGATCATTAAGGTAAAACCCAACCATAGCACTAAAGTATCAAGTCCCCTTTATCCCATACGCAAACAACCTACTTACTCGGGTCTGTGCTTCTGTCACTCACGCCACCCACCATAAGCAAATCATTAACATATTGCAAACCCTACAACGGGAATCCCTCACGCTTGCGCGACACAGAGGGCACCATAGAACAGCACCAATAATAAAACATGCAACTCAAACCAATCATAGCAATTCATCAATCACCGATAGGACAACAAAAATCTACTCAGACATCATAGGATGGCAACACATCATTGGATAATAATATGAAGCATAAAGCACCATGTTCAAGTAGAGGGTACATCGGGTTGCGGGAGAGTGGACCGCTGTAGATAGAAGGGGGAAGGTGATGGAGATGTTGGTGAAGAAGATGGAGGTGTTGGTGAAGATCGCGGTGATGATGATGGCCCCCGGCAGCGCTCCGGCGCCACCGGAAGCAAGGGGGAGAGAGCCCCCCTTCTTCTTCTTCTTCCTTGACCTTCTCCCTAGATGGGAGAAGGGTTTCCCCTCTGGTCCTTGGCTCCCATGGTGTGGGAGGGGCGAGAGCCCCTCCAAGATTGGATCTATCTCTCTGTCTCTCTCTGTTTCTGCGTTCTCTGATTCTGCCCTTTCACCGTTTCTTTTATATCCGGAGATCCGTAACTCCGATTGGGTTGAATCTTTCGCCCAGATTTTTCTCATAAAATTAGCTTTCCTGTGGCAAAAGAAGAGCGTCAACCGCCTTACGGGGTGCCCACGAGGGTCCAGGGCACGCCTGCCTCCCTAGGGCACCGTCTCGCATTGATTTTACTTCCCAAAAATCATAAATATTCCAAAATAATTCTCCATCCGTTTTTATCCCATTTGAACTCCGTTTGATATTGGGTTTCTGCGAAACATAAAACATGCAACAAACAGGACCTGGCAATGGGCACTGGATCAATATGTTAGTCCCAAAAATAGTATAAAAAGTTGCCAAAAGTATATGAAAGTTGAATAATATTGGCATGGAACAATCAAAAATTATAGATACGACGGAGACGTATCATGCCTCTACGATGGGGATTGCAAACGCATGGCCGCAGTCTCCAAGATCCTTTCATCACACCCAGGGCCAGCAGACGCCTTAACATCCGCATGTTCAGTACCAACTGCAAGGTCCAAGCCAAGTTCGACGAGTGGTTCTCATCCCCCGCCCTAGATCAGCTTGAGGAGCTCAGCTTTGAAGCTGGACGATGTCGCTCTCTGCCACTGTCCGCGCTCCCCCTCACACCAACGCTGCACTGCGCCAGCTTCAGCTACTGCTATCTTCCCTAGATTAATGCCGCGCTTGCTCTTCTTCTTCCTCAACTCAAGCAGCTCGACCTCTTCGACATTGTCATCTCGAAGAAGGCTATGGAGCACCTGCTCCGCAGCTGTACTGCGCTCGAGTGCCTTCATCTTGAGCAGATCCACGTGTTCATTAGCCTCCACATGGCCTCGACGAATCTCCAATGGATTTATGTGTCTTTCTGGCCCCGCAACAAGACATCAATTGGGCAGAGATCACTCTAGCTGTTCCACGCTATTGTCATTGAGAATGCGCCTTTCCTTGAGAGATAGCTTGTATCGGATCTAGAAGGTCCAACAAAAATCAGGGTCATTGACGCACCAAAATTAACAGCGTTGGTGTACTCGTCTGCCAAATTCTTCGAACTCTTTATTGGATCCATAATCGTTCAGGTACATCACTCATCTTCTTCTCCGTCTTCTTGACATTCACATTTTTAAATTTCTTCTTGATGTATTTATGACCATCTTCTAGAAAATGATTCCGACAAGATTGACCCAGTCTATGTGCACAGTGAAGATCTTGGCAATAAAATCTATCGGCCCCAGTCTGGATCAAGTTGTTGGATTCTTTACATGCTTTCCGTGCACGAAGAAGCTACTCATCGAGGTTAAACTTCTTTCCTATTAGTAAACGGTAATCACAATGTAGCTCAATTTTTTCATAATTTTCCCAAATTACGATGACAAGTGTAGTGTTCAAAACTGCATCTACGCACTGCACCGAAAGAAATGTTTTTAGTATTTTTTCTCACGTCGGTGCCAACTCTCGCACATCGTGAGAGCGGTGCCAAATCTTTTGATTTGACATTGATGCACATTATGTGGCATACTTTTGAGAAATATGGCATCGGACACATAGTGGAAGGCAACAAATGCCCAAGCTCTTCACATGCAACTAGGTAAATGAGAGGAAAGAGAAAGAGAGAGAGAGAGAGAGGGAAGAAATATTACTGGCCAGCCAACCCTATCATATGAGCGAATGATATTGGTACCTCTTGATGACACGGCAATCTTATACAGCCAACTGCTCTAATATGTTCTCTTCTTTTGCAGATAAAAAAAGACCCAAAAGTGAAAAGTGTGCTGCACTATAACAATCTCATCGAATGCCTTGATCTCAATCTTACAGAAATTGATTTGATCGACTACCGAGGCAGCACATTTGAGATTAAATTGGCCAGGTTCTTTGTTTTGGAGGCAAGTGTTCTCAAGGTAATGAGGTTTGGCGTTCTGTGGTGCAACAATGAATGGCGTGCTGATCACCGCAAGCGTCTAAGCCTAAATGACAAAGCCTCCCTAGAAGCTGATTTTGTTTTTGAAACATCAAGTGGCTAGAGACTCAAAAACTTGTTTGCCCATTAGTGACTTGTCAGGGTGGTGGATTTTAGTTTGTACGATAATGCTGCATCCACCTAAAGTAACAAAAGTTCTTACGTAAACTTCCTAGTAATTCCCTCTTTGTAGGTGCAACATTACTCCTAACATTTGTAATATCAGTTTGAAACTTGTAATATTGCCGTGTCCTATTCCCGCGTTTTCAAAATCCTGCGACTCAAAGAGGTCCTGAGTTGGTGATGATGTTGTTCCTACCATCTTTCACCAATAGCCGTTAGATCTAGATCTAACGCATACAAACCAAACTTCTCCAGTTTTGCAAAAAGATGTCCGCACTTGTTCCCTATTTACAATCAACTCCTTATCTCTCACAATCAGCCTTATCTCCTCCCCACCACATCTAGAAGGCCATGGAAAAATCTGGCGCGATGGTCGGTACCGGCACCGTCCACCCCCAATCTTGGTGTTTCGTGCAATGCACGAGCATCTATGCACGGGAAATTATGTCGAACACGGCTAGTTGTAAGCAGGCTAGCTCTACAGCCATGATGCTAGTGACTGCAGACGGTGAGGCTGACTATGGTATGCCGAACATGGCGCCTATACTCAGGTGTCATCTCCGGCGCAGGGACTTGTCACTTCACTGTGAGGAGGAGCACGTAATAACTTGACCAACGGGTAGTACAGTGCTACTACATTGGTAGTACTACTACTATTACTAGCACCACCATCTGGATTTAGTAGTACTCCCACGTCCATCTGGATTTTAGTATTTGACTAGCAATATCTAGTAATGCATGTCAGAAAAAATGTACTACCCCCTCTGTAAATAAATACATTGTGTATTGTTTTATTCCTATCGGTGAGACAACTTAATGTCTTTTTGCTAATTAATAGGATTACATGCAATGAACTAACCACCGCATGTCATGTTTGGTAGTCTCAAGTCGTTGAAAGCATGCACGACCCACATCTCTCATTGGTTGATATGTCTCGAAATAAGAAACGAGGAGGGAGTGAATGTACCGTGCCTAAGTGTTTTGGGATTATTTGGTTTTTTAAGGTGACTTACACAACATTTTTGGTTACATGCATTTACATTTTATTAGTTAAATCAAAGGTCAAAACTTGGTGCAAAATGCAAAGGGGACCAATAAACCAGTAAACATCAAAGTTCTCTTGTTTGGCCCCAACTAGAGGTCCGGTGAGATGACTATACTACATCGGCATAGAGGGGGGCGCAACTTCATTAACTTACTACACCTGCCTTTGGGTGCATGACACGTGGGCCCAACGGGTGGCTGGCCCACCTTTCATACACCTAAAGGCAGGTGCAGTCGAGGGTCGAGGAGTAGATGGCCAACACGCACGTGAATTCAATGCAGTCCGCACTTCTCATATAAAGGATCCCTGCCAGTCCAATCTAGTACGAAATCCTACGCACCTACGCATGCTAACCAAGGGCAAGAGTGATCACTCCAATCGTAAGATCAGTTGACTAGAAGCAAGACCCATGGAGGTAATGAGCGCGAGCATCAGCCGGTTGTGCCAGATGGTCCACGACGCCGGCCTGCGGCCCGGCACCGAGGAACGTCTCCAAGTAGTGCTTGAGGCCGCCAGGGCGAGGGGCCGCTTGGACGACAGCTTCGTCTCCTTGTTCGATGAGGTCCTCATCGGCTTCCTCGACAAGTTAACCATCGTCAAGAAGCTCGCGGACGACCTTGACGTATGCCTCCATCCGACGCGCCCAGGCTATGTGATGCCCACCACCCTCAATGGCCTCTTTGGTGACAACCTCTTCAACACACTAGTGGCCCTGCGACTGCCTGCCGTCGCGCCAGAGAATGTCCACCTCGAGGTCGCACTCGCCGTGCAACACCTGGCCCAGCAAGACACCATCGACATAATCACCCACGTCTATGCACAAATCATCCACAAGGACTATTACATGCAAGAGGAGGATGATAGGACGCTGGCCTTCTTGGACCGTAGGGCAACCTTGGATGGCATTGTTCAAAAGCATGTTGAGCTCGCTGCCAACACCGCTGCTCCTCACACGTCGGTTGGTGACCCGCCGCACTAGAGCGTGAGGATGTCGTTGATGGGTCCGTATGTATCTTTATCTTTCCATCAAATCCATGTAGTAGTATATGGCACTACTAGTAATTATCTTACCTTTCGCATCAACTTCATAATTTTCATACGTACTCCATGCATGAACCACGCCAGAACCAAACTTCTCATTACTCTAGGGAAAATCGTTATTTCTATCTATCGACCACGCCATGGAGCAGAACCAAATTTTACAAGTTACAAGTTCAAAAGGAAAAACCTGTCGTGTTCGCGCCGCACCCCCACACGGTTGGTCCGGCACGCCGCTCAAGGGGGAATGCGTGTTGTGTTGCATTTTCACTTACAAGTGGGACCGCAGTTGAGCAAACCGACTATCGGCAAACCCCCACCCCACCCACCACGCGATGGCTGAGAAAATAGGAGGGAGAAGAGATGGCTATAGCATGGACTCCAAGAAAATTGGTGTCAGATGGGACTCGTGTGGGTGGCGTGTGCCATACTGCTAGACGTGAATGCTAGTTATGGCGCATGCCACCCCACTATATCGAGCCTATATCGAGGTGCTGGTTACGTAGAACAAATTTCTTGGAGTCCATGCTCAGCCCTCCTCTATCTCTCTTCTCAGCCAGCCAGCAGACGCGTGGAGCCCGTCGTCTATTTGCTCATATGCGGTCCCACATGTCAGTGAAAACACAAGAGGACCCACTAAACCTGCACATCTTTCACCTCAACATGCTGGTGATGAAAAACAAATCCAATAAAGGTCTTCGGTGGCCGCTTTTGGAGTTACTCAAGAGTAGTAAGATTCTATTTACAGTTTAACCCAAGATGCACATCACATGGCTTCAACTACAACTCCATTTTCTTGGATGACACATCCTGGATGCTGGATGTCCCACGTGTCGGCAAAAGGAGGAAGAACTCGACCAAATCTTTGGTTGTGCTGTTGGATTAGAATAGTTGTGTTAACTTAAAATTTTATTGTGTAGAATGGATGCAAATTTTGGTATTGGGAAGAAGAGTCATCGATATATTGATAGAGCGCAATTTAGTAGATGTTCTAGCACTTTTAGCTAGCATAGAGGCTAGAGATGAGACTAGTGCACTTGTTGATAGAATAGAGGCTAGACATGAGACTAGATGCGAGGAAGCAACGTCTACTTCTTTACACTCGAAGAAGAAAGAAGCACGCAAGATCGAGCCTCCACAGATCAACAATGAATGCATTGAGAAGGCACTAATCCAACTTACAGGAGCAGTTATGGAAGTTGGATATCTTCTAAAATGTATTCTTGTGGTTCTTGTTTTCTTTGGTCTTGCTTTTCTAGTCAAATTTTGGTGATGTATTTCCATGTACCAAAAATCAATGATGAAAAAAAGATATGTGTTTGCAAAGAAAAATGTACGCGGCCGGGATGTGTCCGTGTTGGGTGCACGGCCACCGCATCTGAGAAATGGCCCAGACATGACCCCATTGCCCTACCCAAACGGACAGAATCCGGGCAAAACGGAGGTCCATTTGGGGTCGTGCATTGGAGTTGGCCTTACAAGTGGGACAACAGTTGAGGAAACCGACTATCGGCAAACCCCCACCTCGCCTGCTGCATGATGGCTGAGTTAGAGAAACGACGAGGTTGAAGAGATAGTTGTAGCACGGACTCCAAGAAATATGGTGTCTGATGGAAGTCGTGCTTGTGGCGTGTGCCGTACTCTTGGACGTGAATGCTTGTTCTAGCCCATGCCACCCTACTATATAGTAGTATCGAGGATTCGAGGTGTTGGTTACGTATAGCGAACAAATTAACATATGGCCCACCTCACACTGTGGCCAAATTTCCTGGAGTCTGTGCTAGGTTAAAAAGTGTTCTTTGTGAGGGTGGGTGGCTGGTCTCAAGTTTAAAACTTGTTGTATTACATATACGTAGACGTAGAGATAGTGCAGCAGTTCTGAAAGTTTGAACCCAAACATCAGAATGCAATTTCTACTGGACTCATCCGAGGACCTAGGATGATGGGATTCATAGCTACAGTAAAAACACCCGCCCGACGCGCGAAGCATGTGAAGCTAGTAAAAATAGTGTACTATTGTTGATTGGCCACATCCGATAACCTGTTGCAATGCACATACAAATATCTATTCGGAAAATATGTTTTGCCTCGTCGCAACACTCACTCAGAGAAGCGACTCGAAAGCCATTCATAAATTTAGTAAGTTTATCACAGGCCTATCATTTTATTACATACAACAGGTCATCAACCCACAACGACAACGAGGATAGATTATAAATACTTAAGTTTTCATCACACAACAAATAACAAGCAATGAAATGAACTTCAGCTCAACCACTCGTCGGCGTTGGAAACGCTTGCTTTTAACCAGAAGTGATTCTCTAGGAAGGGCCAACTACTATCAATCTCGAGACCAACGCAGGACTGATCATCCAGGCTAAAGCGGCCTACTATATCACGACCAGGGTAGGGAACATCCAAAATGTCCAAGGTATAGATACAGTTGCTTCTCATAAATGGTAGTAAAGTTGCGTCAACAGCAGCTGGATGGCCTTTCACCATCATTGGATAGTTTTGTCCAAGGAAGAGCGAGTTTTCTCCAAGACTATCAATACTATACCAGGGAGAAGGTGTTGGCGCTAGCACGCTAGTATACATCCCGTATACTCTGCAACGGGTGTTGGAATAGGTACGGAGAGTGCGACCATGGGAGACAACACTTGCTTCCTTAGTAACATCAGCAGTGCCCTGTATTCAGACAAGAAGAGGTGATCCATAGGAATAAGTTGCCAGGCACCACTGAGTATATGGGTCCCACTCGTCCTCATTCTCGTGATCATCAGCATCATCATCTTCCCCTTGGTTATAATTTTTTTCAAGTATAGGTGGTGGAATGTTCACAGGACCTTGGAAACACAAGAAGAAGGTTAATTAGTAAAGGGAAACTTGCTAACCCACATGCATGTGGATGAAACAATTATAATTACGGTGGAAGACAAACATACCGAAACTACGAGGATCCCATGCAAAAACAGTGCCACGAGTGGTGGCAGCAAACACAAGACCCTCGTATTGAATTGCATCACAGTACACATCCGTGTATAGAAACTGATTTTTGAGCAATATCCATCCAGTCGAACCATGAAGGACGGTAACAAGCTTGTCGAAGATAGCAACAACTCCATAGTTCCTGTAATGCCAAGAGCGGTTGGCAACTCGACAAATTGCTATCTTCCGTAGACGACAGTCACCATGATCCTATTTGAACATGCGTAGAATACTGGTGTGCTCAACCTTTGGGCAGTCTGAGATTTTTGGAAGTGGAACCCGGTGACGAGTGTACACATTCACAAGTTCCCACTCGCAGTTGGACCCAATATAAACAACCCAACTCCATTTGCGCCTGCCCAAGCCTTACCCTCAAGCGATGGCATCTTAACATCACATGTATCATTATCAAGCGGCATCAACTTGCACAAGGCGAGGCCTCCGTAGTCGCGCCGGTCAGCAGGGTCACGGCGAAGAAGATAGGGGAGATCAAACCGCTCTTGGACCCTTGGGTTCCTTGTAATGATGTTATTAGTTGAGTCGAGAATGGTCTTCAACGAACCTGCCATGCTAGTCGAGGTGATGACGTTGCACCGATCTATGAGTTCCTCCACCATGTCATCTTTCAGATCGGGGCAAGAATAACGGGGTCGTTTCTGGCTTGTTCCCTCCATGGAGAAGATGATCGAACAATGGTAGAAGGAAGGGTGAAGGAAAATGGAGGAGGGAGGAAGAGCGTGCGATAACAGTTCCAAATCGAGAGGGGAAGGCGAAGAGGCGGTGGACGGTTTCCATGATACACGAAGAGGCGCTCCAGCCTACATAGACATCCGTTCGGAAATTGTACAAAAGGACTCACCGTCGTCTCACTGACATGTTGGAATGGGACCACATGTCAACGAAACATGGTGTGTAATTTCTCATGCAAGATGCGACCTGGCCGCGTTGGCCCGAGGTGCCGCATTTGTTATCAACATTTATTTTTTTAACATATAATCTGAGTGGATAGCTCCTGTGGTCATCACACGTGAGCGGATATATAGGTGGTCTAGGTGGGCAGGAGGCAACAATCTGAGTGCTAAAAGAGTTGATCCAATGCTTGGTTTTGTTTGGATTTTCCAACTATGACCATTGGATAGAGTGAATCAATGGCTTACGTTCAAAGTTATTCTCATACTATAGAATGGTATAGGAACATGGAGGGATTTGGTTGATTTTATATCGCTGAATAATATAAAATACTATGAGTGCAGACTCTCCACCGCGAGGTTTGTTGCTCCTTCTCGATCGTTGGGAATCTATGTTCGTCCACTCTTTCGTTTAAGACATGAGGTTTGTTCATCCTTTTGCCGACACGTGGGACATCTAGCATCAAGGTGGATGTGTCATGCAAGAAAATGGAGATATGCGGTGCGTAAGAGAGTCGTGCACTTCGATGGGACCTAGTACTACACAATATTTTTTCTCCTCGATGGCACGTGAATAGTGCACGTACTCAATGACAGAGCACGAGATGGTAGCCATGGACATGGTCGGCCCTTTTTGAAGATAGTACTAAACAACTTTGATGTGTCCAGTCAACTCAATGAGAAGCTTGCTTACTACGCCTTCTCCCTCGCCAATGCGTGCGCGGTGGCTAGTAGCACGAGGAGAAACTTTTGCTTACAAGCGGTGGATGTGCAACAGTTCATTTGGTGTAAGATTGCTTGAAGTACTACTGTAGTACCATCATATTGTTCGACTTCCGGAAGAGGAGAAGAGCCAAGCGCAAGGTCACCTACTAACCTAGTATAGTACTGCTATAGCCAAAGTTGCTCCACCTTTTTAGAGCATGGTTAATTAATATAGGCGGCTATTGCAGCGGCACATCATATAGAGCAAGTACTCTCTTCGTAGGAACAAATGAAGTGAAACAAAAGTTGGAGTGGATGCTAGATTGCCAATTAAAACATGATTACGTAGGAAAAAAATCCTATAGCATTTTATCCTATGAATCGAACGACCAATGTAGGAAAATTATGAGGGGGGGGGGTCTCTCCAACAGTGTTCCTCGGCTCGCACCTAGCATCACAGTGGTCGAACTTGGAGTCATTCATCTGGTACACGTGGCATCTCAGATCTGGACACAAGGTGACGTGACCTCTCACTTCGTCCGCCATTTGAAGCGGCGTGCCGCTGGAGGGCTAGCATACTTCAATATTAGGTTGGCTCTATGTGATGTGGCAACTTTATATACTAACCGGATGCTGGCTATACTACTACGGTACTCACACTCCAAGAGGTGACTCGAAAACCATTCATAAATTTAGTTTATGACATGAATTTGCAAATGTACCATTCATTCCAAACAACAAGTCATCAACACACAACGACAACGAGGATACATGTTGGATTATAGATTATTTCCAACAAAACATTCTAGTAAATACTGAAGTTTTCATCACACAACAAATAACAAGCAATCAAATGAACTTCAACTCAACCAATCCTCGGTGTTGGAAATTCTTGCTTTGAACCATAGGTGCACTAGGAAGGGCCAGCTATTGTCAATATCGAGAGCAATGCAGGACTGATCATCTAGGCTGAAGCGGCATATATCAGGACCAGGGTAGGGAACCACCTGTAAGTTCATCTAGTGCCCCTTAGTGATTTTGGTGTATTGAAGAATATAGATTAAGGGACTAATATGTTTGTGAGTGTACACAGGCTCTATAAGTCAATGAGGAGTTTGATATTTACAAAGAAAGTCGACCCCTAAAAATGAATGTCTTCGGCTGAAGACTTTGGTTCTCCTGAAGACTTTGACATTGAAGACTTCGATATTCATCATGAAGAATCTGAAGCGTGAAGACTTTGTTTTCGTAGTTTCATTTTCTTCTTCTTGAGTCATAGGAAACACCGTACTATTAAAGGGGGTCGAGGTAATACTAAGGAAACTGATTTCCATGTGATGATCATCTCAAAATCCTACACCTACCCAATCCTTCGAGTGAAGCCATTGGAAATCTCATATCAGTTCAGTCAATTTCTTCAGTGACAGAGACAAAGATCTTCTGGTCTTTGAGGAATTTGTTCTGACTGAAGAGTTAGGAATTCGCCAGTGCGGATTGCCTACACAGTGAGGAACATGATAGCCCTGAGGAATTCAAACCTCAAATCCGACCATTGTTGTCCCACGTGCCAGGTGTCCAAAATATCTTACCACCGAACGGTCATATCAAACAAGGGCATTTATGTCTTATCATGTCGGGCTGCTCCCTAGGCTATAAATAGCCGCCCCCTACAACCACTAGCTGGTTGGCTGCTCCGAGACAAACTGACACTTGTCATTTGAGAGCATCCCATCCTCTGAGGACTTTGAGCGAAAATCATCAAGTGAGGAAAACTCAAATCCCAAACCCAAACATACAAACCCCAAAGTGATTGAGCATCACTGAAGAGATTGTTCCTATGTGGAACCGACGCTTGTTACCTTTGAGGGTTGTGTATCCTCTAGACGGTTAGGCGTCATGGTCTAAGCATCCAAGAGGAATTGTGGATTGCCGAGTGACCAAGTCTGTGAAGGTTTTGAAGTCACCTGTGAAGACTTACCACTACTGTTGGGCGACGTCTGTGTGATCTTAGCTCAAGGAGAATACGGTGAGGACAGTGTGTCCTCTAGTTTAAATACTCAGCTGCTCCAACCAGACGTACAACTGTCACAGCAGTTGGAACTGGTCTACCAAATCATTATCTTCACCAAGCCAACTGGTTCTATTACCTCAACCCTTTCATTTCCTTAGTTATGTGTTGATGAACCTGATCATTACAGTTTGAAGACTTTGACTGAAGACTTGCTCTAATTCCTCAATCCTATTTCTTCAGTCAGTTTTGTCTTCATCCTGCTTATCCGGTGTTTACGCTATTTGTACTCTGTGTTTGTCTTTCATTTCATCATGATGACTATGCTGTTACTCTGTTATGCTTATACCTGAGTACTTATTCCGCTGCACATAGTTCTTCGCTTAGGAATTTCCTCACCCTGAAATTCCTCAATGAATAATTCATAAAAATCGCCTATTCACCCCCCTCTAGTCGACGTAACGCACTTTCAATTGGTATCAGAGCAAGGTACTCCCTTGTTCTATGTGATTTTTGTTTAACGGCCTGGAGTTTTAGTTATGTTGACTGCAGGAATGAAGAAAGTGACTTGCCCCATCTTTGACGGTCATGAGTATCCCAAGTGGAAGGCCATGATGAAGAAGCAACTCATGGCGATGTACAGCAAACCGTGGACCATCACTGAGATTGGTCTCACCGATCTCTGCAAGATGGCGGAGGCTGATGACATTCGCAAGTACACTCTACTCAACCTCACGGCGAAAGATGTCATCTGCTCTTGTTTGTCCCAAAATCAGTTCAGAAACATCATGCATATCAATCATGCGAAGCTAATCTAGGACCGACTCTCTGAGGTCTACGAAGGCCATCTTACTCGTTATGATCCTTGGTTTGAGGATTTCAAGGAATCACTCAAGGAGATGACTTTCGCACCAGAATCATCATCCTCTTCACCATGCCTTATGGCAAAGGGTGCCAAGGTAACAGAATGCTACCTTTCCGAATCTAGTGATGATGAATCAGGTGATGAATTTGGCCCCAGCTATGTCAAACTTCCTTCCCTTGCCACTAAACAACAAAGAGCTCTTGAAAAAGTTCAAAACATGCTAGATGAAAGCGATGATATGTTGGGTGAGGAGTTGGATCGAACTAAGGCGTTGACTGATAGTCTTCAAAAACTTCAGTCAAAGTTTGACAACCTTCAAAATCATCATAACACTCTTTTATGTGATCATGAAAAGCTTTCTTATGAATTTCTTCAAAGAAAGCAAGATCTTGAGAAGTTAAAAGCGAGTTATGAAGATCTTTAGAAGGAAAATGATTCTTTGCTTGCTCAATAGATCTGTTCCACTCAGGAAGAATTTTCCACCATGTCTGAAATGCATTGAGCATGAATCTGCTAATTCATCACCTGAATGTTCAAATTCTTCTATTGCTGCAAATTCTTCAATTGTCTCTGTGGTTACAAATTCCTCATCCGAGGATACCACATGTATCACTGACGATAATGCAGGGATGAATGAATTGTATGTGATAGGCATTTACAAAAGCCCCAAAGGGCATCAGACTCTACGTGATGTGCTCAAAAAGCAGATCTTGAACAGGAACCCTAGGAAAGAGGGTATTGCCTTTGAGAGGAAACTCAATGCTGATGGGACCTACTGGAAACCCGAACAGTACCCCAAAACCTCATGGGTTGCTGCGAAAGGACCTCCTGTAGATCCATGCACTTTATCTGGCTTTACCTCTGATTCTTCATATTCCTGTGATGAGTCATTTGACTCCAACTATAAACTGTTTAAGAATCAGAACGGTGAAGTATTTCCTTGATATGTTGGAACTAACTGCAGAAATGGCCCCCCTATGAAGAAAATCTGGGTTCCTAAAAGATGCCTTGAAAATCTTCAGGTGAATGTCATTATGACACCACAAATGAAGAATAGGAACCCCAGATCAAATTCTTCATATGGACCAAATTCTTCTTAGGAATCCAAGTCCTCATATGGACCATACTCTTCATATAGATCAAATTCCTCACATGGATCAAAATCCTCATATGAACATCATCGTGCTAACACTTCTGTTTCACAGGGAAAGTCTAAAGGCTATGATTATGTGCATTATTCTTCAAATCATTATGTTCATAAGTCCTCGAAGAATTTTTCTGCTTATGCATATTCTTATCCTAACCACTCTTCTGTGAAACGAAGTGCACTAGCTTCAATGCCATCATTTTCTTATGGAGCTCGCAGAATGATGAACTCTTTGCCACCCCTCCAGATGTGGGTGGTGAAGAAAAAGAACTAATATCTTATGCAGGGTCAGGTCTCCAGATGAACTTACTCGTCTGAAGAATTTGCTGGAGACCTGAATGTGCTTGAAAGGACGCAAGCTAATCATGAAGAAATGAATCATTCATTTCTCACATCCTTATATTGTTATATCTGTTACTGTTGATGAAATTGATATCATATTCTTCACTGATGAAGTATATGGGTTCGTAAGTTGCACTAATTCATCTGTAGGATGAACAACCCAAAGCTACTGAGTGGGTCCTCGATAGTGGATGTACAAATCACATGACTGGTGATAGGAGCTTGTTGATGGACACTGATTTGTCACCATCTCATCTGAAGCGTATCGCCTACGCTGACAATGGAAAAAGCAAGGTATTGGGTCTAGGTAAGGTTGCAATCTCAAAGGATAAACACATGGACAAGGTCATGCTTGTTGAGCCCTTAGGATTCAATCTTATGTGTGTCTCAATGCTTTGTGATCTTGATATGGTTGTTGTCTTTGGCAAATTTCGTTGCCTTGTGCTAATGGAATCTGACAACTCCAAAGTCTTCGAAGGCTTTAGGAAAGGAGACTTGTATATTGTTGATTTCTCTGCAGGACCACAGCCTGCCACATGTCTACTTGCAAAAGCTTTAGAATGCTGGTTATGACATTGATGACTTGGTCATGCTGGGATGAGGAACTTGCATACACTCATGAAGAAGAAGCACGTCATTGGCATCGAGGATGTCAAATTCCTCAAAGATCATCTTTGTGGGGCTTGTGAGGCTGGAAAGATCACCAGAGCCAAGCATCCCTCGAAGACTATCATGACCACTTGAAGTCCCTTTGAATTTCTTCATATGGATCTATTTGGCCCTACTCATTATGCCAGGTTCTCTAGTTCTGGATCACTTTATGGCTTTTTCATTTTTGATGACTATTCTCGTTACACATGGGTGCATATCATCACTTACAAAAAAGAAGTGCAGGAAGTCTTCAAACGATTTTCCTCAAGGGCTTCCACTAACTTCGGTGTGAAGATCAAGCATATCAGGAGTGATAATGGAACCGAGTTCAAGAACACTGGCCTCAATGAATATCTCGATATGCTTGGTATTACTCACGAATTGTCTGCTCCTTATACGCCTCAGCAGAATGGCGTCGTGGAGTGCAAGAATAGGACTCTTGTTGAGATGGCCCGCACTATGCTTGCTGAATACAAGAGACCTCAATGTTTCTAGCCTGAAGCAATTAATATTGCGTGCCATATCATCAACAGGGTATATCTTCACAAAATTTTCAAAAAGATCTCATATGAACTCCTCACTGACAAGAAACCCAATGTAAGTTATTTCAAAGTCTTCAGTGGTAAATGCTGGATTAGAGATCCTCACCATCACTCTAAATTTGCACCGAAAGCACATGAGGGTTTTATGCTTGGTTACGGAAAGGACTCACACACCTACAGAGTCTTCAACATCAATCATCACAAGGTTGTTTAAACTGTAGATGTGCGGTTTGATAAAACTAATGGCTCGCAAAGAGATCACCTACCTCCTGTGCTAGATGAAATGTCACCTGAGGAATCCATCAAGTTCGAAGCTACTGAGGATGTCATCCCTACTGAAGAATCTACTGAAGAAGTCATTCCTGTTCGTGAAGAAAATCACGCTGGTGCTGCTGAAGAAACTGGCCCTGAAGAAACTACTGGGCCTAAGCAAAGTCATCAACCCACACATCCTCACATTGCAAACGAAGTGCAAATTGAGAAGATCATCGATGACATCAAAAAACCAGGTCCCCTCACGCGCTCAAAAGCTTCACACTTATCTAAGTTTTGTGGGCATTTTGCATTTATCTCTATCACAGAGCCCACTAAAGTTGATGAAGCATTCATGGAATCTGAGTGGATTAAGCCATGCAAGATGAATTGTATCAATTCAAGCTCAACAATGTGCAGGAACTTGTCAAGCGACCAGACCCACGCAAGCACAACATTATCGGTACCAAATGGATCTACCGCAACAAACAAGACGAAAATGGCCTCGTGGTGAGGAATAAGGATTGTCTTGTAGCTCAAGGCTACACACAAGTTGAAGGAATTGATTTCGATGAAACCTTTGCACCTGTTGCTAGACTTTAGGCTATTCGCATATTGCTTGCTTATGCTAACCATCATAATATCATCTTACATCAAATGGATGTGAAAAGTGCATTCCTTAATGGTAAGCTTGAGGCAGAAGTATATGTTGCTCAACCACCAGGTTTTGAGGATCCAAAATTTCCAGATCACGCCTGCAGACTCAACAAGGCCCTCTATGGCCTCAAGCAAGCACCTCGTGCGTGGTATGACACACTGAAGGAATTCCTCATGAAGAAAGGCTTCAAACCCCGTTTACTTGACCCAACTCTTTTCACCAAAACATATGATGATGAATTATTCGTGTGCCAAATATATGTTGATGATATTATGTTTGGTTGTACTAACCAATGTTACAGTGATGAATTTGCCTATATGATGAGTGAAGAATATCAAATGTCTATGATGGGAGAATTGAAATTTTACTTAGGTCTTCAGATTCGTCAACAATACAATGGCATATTTATATATCAGGAGAAATACATCAAGGATGTGTTGAGGAAATTCGGCATGCAAGATTGAAATGGCGTCAAAATTTCTATGCCCACAAATGGCCATCTATGCACTGATGAAAATGGTAAAGACTTCGATCAAAAGGTATACGGCTCCATGATTGGCTCTTTATTGTACCTATGTGCATCTAGGCCGGATATTATGCTTAGTGTTTGCATGTGTGCCCAATTTCAAGCTACACTGAAGGAATCACACCGTAAGGTTGTGAAGCATATTCTTCGATATCTAGCTCACACACCATAACTTGGATTATGGTATCCCAAGGGCTCTTCCTTTGATCTCATTGGATATTCAAACTCTGACTATGCTGGTGATCAGGTGGACCGCAAGTCAACGTCAGGCACATGTCTCGGACAATCCTTGGTAATGTTGGTCCTCGAAGAAATAGAACTGCGTATCACTCTCCACTGCAGAAGCTGAGTACATTGCTGCTGGATCTTGCTGTGCTCAATTACTATGGATGAAGCAAACACTCAAGGACTATGGCATCAATGTGAAGGATGTGCCACTCTACTACGACAATGAGAGTGCTATCAAGATTGCACACAACCCAGTTCAGCACTCGAAGACAAAGCACATCCAGATTCGTCATCATTTTCTTCGTGACCATGTGTTGAAGGGTGACATCTCCATCGACCATGCAAGTACTGAAGACCAGCTGGCCGATATCTTCACAAAGCACTTGGATGAGAAGAGATTTAGCAAGTTGCGGTGTGAGCTAAATATCCAAGAATCTCCGAATGTTCTTTGAAAAGGACACACATCCTAACACTTATGCGGACTTGATGACTTAGATGTGCAACACATGAAGTAACATTTTTCTTCAATCAATGAAGACTAACCCTCTAAGTGTGAAGAAATTAATGAATAAATTGATTCTCAGAACCCTACGAGAGTTGTACGTGGTGTCTGAAATTAGCCTTCTTATACAGTGGGTTATGCCACCAACCAAAGTTGAAAATCTTCAATTTGAGTTTTTCTTCATTTTTGAAATTCCTCAGTTTTTCAAATGCTTCAACTTTGCATTGTCTTCACTCTTCAATTTGTTCTTCATTGACTATATGATGAGGACATCAATACCATTGTTACACCCACCGTCCCTGCTACTATACATACTGGACCAATTACTAGAGCTCGCGCACGCTAATTAAATTACCAGGTACTTTTGTTTCTTGGTAATGATTCTAATGTTCATGAGAATATGATGTTGCCTAAATTGGATACATTTGTTTTGCTTACAAATGAAGGGCCAAGCTTGGATAGGATGAACATTGGAGCAAGACCAAGCATGGAGATGATGGCATGCGCAAGGGGAACAAGAACGGACTTACAAGTGATGATTTTAGTACTTTGAAGCCACCATAATGAGTGCATGAAGCCTTGGAAGAAATATACAAGATGCCACTTTATAAATTTCGTCCAGAGGCTATCCTAGGTGTTGCGTCAACTTTTTATTGGGCCAGGCCCATGTAATTTCGAAATACATAAGTATAGGCTATTTAGAGTCCGAATGTGTGGGGAAACAAGAGATAGGGTTGGTTTCGGATCCCTCCACTAAGGTCCATGAAATCCCCCCTTCATATACAGCCCTTAGGGCACCGTTTAGACTTTGGGTTTTGTTTAGATTAAAAGTTCGCCATAGCTGCAACTTCGCGTACTTCGTTCGTGTTCAACGACTAGACCAAGACGTCACAGAACCCCACCTTCATTAATAAAGCTTTCCTCTTATATTTGCAATATCCATATTACAATCTCAGTTTCTTGCTTGTTCTTCGTTTGCTCGCAGGAAACACACCCTCGTGGTTAGGTTGATCATGCTCCGGCGTTGTCTATAAGCCCTCGGAAGTTTGTTTAGTGATTGCTAAGGCGCGACATCTCGCACGTTCATAGTCGGATTGTCAAGGTTGACTCCCAAAGAAAACGATAGCCACCATCTCATCGAAACATCAGGACACCTTTGCCTCTATCAAGTGGTATCAGAGCTAGGTTGCTCGATGAGATTTTACAGCTTTTCGTAGTTTAGGTCGAGTCTGTTCTTCATAACTATAGTCCACGAATTTAAAAAAAAATTAGAGTTAGTTCATCATATCCGAACCAATCTGAGCCTTTGCATAATCTTTTTAGTGTCTTGCATTGTTGAATTTGCGGTTGCATCGTCGTGTCTAGTTGCTGGTCTTAGTGTCTAGCCCTTTAGAGTTTCGAGTTCTGTTCACAAGTTGTCATGCCGCCGCCGCATCACCGTCATCACCACTGCCATATACCACCACCATCATCACCGCTGCCATATACCACCCTCGTCATCACCGCTGCCATATACCACCATTGTCATCACCGCTGCCATATACCACCATCGTCATCACCCGTGCCATATACCACCATTGTCATCACCGCTGCCATATACCACCATCGTCATCACCGCTGCCATATACCACCATCATCATCACCGCTGCCATATACCACATATTCATCACCATCACGATAATCTGAGTCCACCTCCATCAGAGAGTCGCCACCAGTTCGTGTTCCACCGCCCTACATATATCCGCCACAAGTCCGAGTTTCCACCAGATTCATCTCCGCCACTAGTACTAGTCTGAGTCCAGTATTTGTTCCTTTGTTTCTGATTTCCAGATCACGCGATATTACGAGTCGTGACCCAGTCGGACTCCCCAACTTCTGTGCCACCCACAGTAGAAAAATAGTTCTAGTTTCAAAAAAGAGAGGAAAAAAAGTGCAAAAAAAGTGAAAAAAATTAAAAAAAATCATAGGTGCTCCTCCCTTGATTACGTGTCGTGCCGTGATTTTGTTAGTGTTCTAGGCTCGCGTCTTTAGCATGGTCTAGCCTAGGACCAGCAAAGTACCGTCATTAAGCGTTTATTCACCTTTGCATCTCTGAATTGATTATTAGTGACCCTTTTTGCTACCATATTATAAGCCTTCCCTGCTCCACATACATCTATGTCGAGCGTTTGACTCTCCCTAGTAATCGCTCTATCCAAGCTTTGAGAGTTTTGACTACAACGGTTGCCGATCACCACCTGCTGCTGGGTAAGAACTGGTAAGAATTTGAGATTCGATTGAAGGATTTGTGCCACACCACCATCACCACTACTTCCTAGTAGTCTGTAGGATCATATTCTTTTGTGTTTCTATTGCTGCTAACCATGGCAGGATCACAAGCCAATGAGACCGATTGGGAGAATATGACGAACAAACATCTACATGATTAATTTCAGCAAATGATGAGTGGACAAGTGCAAGATGTGCTAAACAGATTTGAAGAGGCCATGGGGAAGATAGATGGCATTGAGAAGTTGTTCGAGACAAAGATGGATAACAAGTTTAATGAATTGCTCAAGCGTCTTCCCCAACCACCATCGGCTGCACCTGTCGCACCTCTACAACAACAACAACATCTCCAACGCCGCCTTCCAAATCAAGTGGGACGAGCACAACGCGTTCCAGTTGAGGCTGGTCAAAATTCTGGTGCCCCTGCACCTACTATTGATGTTTTTTGGTTCCTGCTACAGCGACTGCTGGTGCCGAGGAGGATGAAGATTATGCGGGCGATTATGAGGATGAGGTTGATCAAAACCAGAACTATGTGCAGCCACCAGCACCACCACCAGCAGGTCGACCTCAGGTATATATTCGCAACGGTTGGCCTACACCACCACCTCAGGTACGAGATAATGACCATATTCCTAAACTCAAATTGAATATTCCACCATCTGAGGGTAGATATGTTCCTGATATATATCTTACATGGGAGTTAGAAACTGAACAACGTTTTACATGTTTACAATATCCCTAGGAGAGACGGGTTGCTGCTGCTGTTTGTGCTTTCACTAGTTTTATATCCTATTCTAGCTACTTGGGCTGCTTTGAAAACTGCTATGCGTACTCGTTGGGTTCCACCATATTATCAACGTGAATTGCTTCAAAAATTGCAGCGTTTAAGACAAGGGAAATTTTTTGTAGAAGAATATTATCAGGAATTACAAACTGGCATGATTAGATGTGGTATTGTTGAGGAGAATGAAGCTATGCTTGCACGTTTTGTGGGTGGATTAAATAGAGAGATTCAAACCATTCTAGAGTATAAGGAGTATACTAATATCACTCGTTTATTCCACCTTGCTTGTAAAGCTGAACGTGAAGTGCAGGATCGATAGGCATTGGCGCGAACTAACGTTTCTGCAGGTCGACCTTCATCATGGACACCGCGTGTATCTTCTACTTCCACTACACCAGCACCTCCATCAGGTGCTACCTCCAGCCGTGATACAAGAAAGCAGGCACAACCACCACTATCTGCCAAGGGCGCACCTGCCGGGCCTGCATAGAGCTCTTCTTCTTCCATGGCATCAACAGGGCACACAAGTGATATTATTTGTCGTCGTTGTAAGGGAAGAGGTCATTATGCGAGAGAATGCAAATCTCAGCATGTGATGATTGCTACTGAGGATGGTGGGTATGAGTCTGCTAGTGACTATGATGAGGATACTTTGGCTCTTATTACACGTGAAGAACATGGTGGAGATGATTCTGAACATGAGACACAATACATGGCTCCTGAAGATGCTGACAGGTATGAATGTTTAGTTGCTCAACGTGTTTTGAGTGTGCAGGTCACACAAGCTGAGCAAAATGAGAGGCATAATTTGTTCCGTACAAAGGGAGTTGTGAAGGAACGTTCTGTTCGTGTCATCATTGATGGAGGGAGCTGCAACAACTTGGCTAGCATGGAGATGGTGGAGAAGCTATCTCTCACCACAAGACCACATCCACATCCTTACTATATCCAATGGTTCAATAACAACGGCAAGGTTAAGGTAACGCGTGTTGTTCGTGTGCATTTTAGTATCTCTACATATGCTGATTATGTTGATTGTGATGTGGTACCCATGCAAGCATGTTCCTTATTACTTGGTAGACCATGAAAATTTGGTAGACCATGGAAATTCGATAAAAAATCTGTACACCATGGTAGAAACAATCAGTATACTCTTGTTCATAAGGACAAACATATTACTTTGCTTCCTATGTCTCCTGATTCCATTTTGAAAGATGACATGTATAGAGCTAATAAAGTAAAACAGGCGAAAAATAAGAGTGAAAATCAGATTGTGGCAAAAGAATTTGAGCAACAAATGAAGACTAATAATAAACCATCTAGTGTTGCTTCGGAAATTAAATTGAAAAGTGCATGTTTATTTGCCACCAAGTCTGATATTGATGAGCTTGATTTCAGCAAATCTATTTGCTATGCTTTTGTGTGCAAAGAGGCATTATTTTCTTTCAAGGACGTGCCTTCTTCTTTGCCTCCTGCTGTCACTAACATTTTGCAGGAGTTCGCTGACGTCTTTCCACAAACGTGCCACGAGGATTACCGCCTATTCGAGGGATTGATCATCAGATTGACTTAATTCCCAGTGCTTCACTGCCATACCGTGCAAATCCAGAGGAGACGAAGAAGATTATGCATCAAGTACAGGAGCTTCTCGACAAAGGTTATATACGCGAATCCCTTAGTCCTTGTGTTGTTCCTATTATTCTAGTGTCGAAAAAGGATGGTACATCGTGTATGTGTGTTGATTGTAGAGGCATTAATAATATTACTATTCATTATCGTCATCCTATTCCTAGGCTAGATGATATGCTTGATGAATTGAGTGGCTCTACAATATTCTCCAAAGTTGATTTGCATAGTGGATACCATCAAATTCGTATGAAATTGGGGGATGAATGCAAAACAACATTTAAAACTAAGTTTGGATTATATGAGTGGTTAGTCTTGCCTTTTGGGTTAACTAATGCACCTAGTACTTTCATGAGATTAATGAACAAAGTTTTACGTGCTTTCATTGGACAATTTGTGGTAATCTATTTTGATGATATACTGATTTATAGCAGGTCTCTGGAGGAACATTTAGAACATTTACGTGTTGTTTTTATTACTCTATGTGATGCACGTTTGTTTGGTAACCTTGGGAAGTGCACCTTTTGCACCGACCGAATATCTTTTCTTGGCTATGTTGTTACTCCACAGGGAATTGAAGTTGATAAAGCCAAGATTGAAGCTATTGAGAGTTGGCCGCAGCCCAAAATGGTCACACAAGTGAGGAGTTTTCTTGGCCTCACTGGATTTTATAGGCGTTTTGTGAGAGATTTCAGCACCATTGCTGCACCTCTCAATGAGCTTACAAAGAAGGATGTGCCTTTTTTGGGCGTACCGCACAAGAAGAAGCCTTCATGGTATTGAAAGATAAGTTGACACATGCTCCTTTACTCAAGCTTCCTGATTTTAATAAGACTTTTGAGCTTGAATGTGATGCTAGTGGAATTGGATTAGGAGGTGTGTTATTACAAGATGGCAAACTAGTTGCATACTTTTCTGAAAAATTGAGTGGGCCTAGTCTGAATTATTCTACTTATGATAAAGAATTATATGCTCTTGTTCGGACTTTAGAAACATGGCAACATTATTTATGGCCCAAAGAATTTGTTATACATTCTGATCATGAATCTTTGAAACATATTAAAAGTCAAGCTAAACTGAATCGTAGACATGCTAAATGGGTTGAATTCATTGAGACTTTCCTTTATGTCATTAAACACAAGAAGGGAAAATAAAATGTTATTGTTGATGCATTGTCTCGTCGCTATACTATGCTTTCACAACTTGACTTCAAAATATTTGGTTTGGAGACCATCAAAGATCAATATGTGCATGATGCTGATTTTAAAGATGTATTGCAGAATTGTAAAGAAGGGAGAACATGGAACAAGTTCGCCGTTAATGATGGATTTGTATTCCGTGCTAACAAGCTATGCATTCCAGCTAGCTCTATTCGTCTTTTGTTGTTGCAGGAGGTGCATGGAGGAGGATTAGTGGGACACTTAGGCGTGAAGAAGACAGAGGACATACTTGCTACACATTTGTTTTGGCCAAAGATGAGACGGGATGTTGAGCGTTTTATTGCTCGCTGCACTACATGTCAAAAAGCTAAGTCACAACTCAATCCTCATGGTTTATATATGCCTTTGCCTGTACCTAGTGTTCCTTGGGAGGATATATCTATGGACTTTGTTTTAGGTTTACCTCGAACAAAGAAGGGGAGGGATAGCATATTTGTTGTCGTGGATAGATTCTCAAAAATGGCACGCTTTATACCATGTCATAAAAGCGATGATGTTGTTAATGTTGCTGATTTGTTCTTTCGTGAAATTATTCGCTTGCATGGTGTGCCAAATACTATTGTTTCAGATCGTGATACTAAATTTCTTATCCACTTTTGGAGATGTTTATGGGCTAAGTTGGGGACTAAACTGCTTTTTAGTACTACTTGTCACCCCCAAACTGATGGACAAACTGAAGTAGTCAATAGAACATTGTCTACTATGCTTAGGTCTGTTTTGAAGAATAATAAGAAAATGTGGGAGGAATGCTTGCCTCATATTGAATTGGCTTATAATCGTTCATTGCATTCTACTACTAAGATGTGCCCTTTTGAAGTTGTGTATGGTTTCCTACCTCGTGCACCTATTGATTTGTTGCCTCTTCCATCTTCGGAGAAGGTTAATTTTGATGCTAAACAACGTGCTGAATTGATTTTAAAAATGCATGAGTTAACTAAGGAAAACATTGAGCGTATGAATGCTAAATATAAACTTGTTGGAGATAAGGGTAGAAAACATGTTGTGTTTGCACCTGGAGATCTTGTTTGGTTACATTTGCGTAAGGATAGATTTCCTGATTTGCATAAATCAAAGCTAATGCCACGTGCTAACGGACCTTTTAAGGTGTTAGAGAAAATAAATGATAATGCATATAAACTTGAGTTGCCTGCAGATTTTGGGGTTAGTCCCACTTTTAACATTGCAGATTTGAAACCTTATTTTGGAGAGGAAGATGAACTTCCATCGAGGACGACTTCATTTCAAGAAGGGGAGGATGATAAGGACATCAATACCATTGTTACACCCACTGTCCCTGCTGCTATACATACTGGACCAATTACTAGAGCTCGCGCATGCCAATTAAATTACCAGGTACTTTTGTTTCTTGGTAATGATTCTAATGTTCATGAGAATATGATGCTGCCAAAATTGGATACATTTGTTTTGCTTACAAATGAAGGGCCTAGCTTGGAGAAGGATGAACATTGGAGCAAGACCAAGCATGGAGATGATGGCATGCACAAGGGGAACAAGAACAAAGTTACAAGTGATGATTTCAGGACTTTGAAGCCACCATAATGAGTGCATGAAGCCTTGGACGAAATATACAAGATGCCACTTTATAAATTTCGTCTAGAGGCTATCCTAGGTGTTGCGTCACCTTTTTATTGGGCCAGGCCCATGTAATTTCGAAATACATTAGTATAGGCTATTTTTAGAGTCCGTATGTGTGGGGAAACAAGAGATAGGGTTGGTTTCGGACCCCTCCACTAAGGGCCACGAAATCCCCCCCTCTTCCTCCATATATACAACCCTTAGGGCACCGTTTAGACTTTGAGTTTTGTTTAGATTAAAAGTTCGCCATAGCTGCAACTTCGCGTACTTCATTTGTGTTCAACGACCAGACCAAGACGTCACAGAACCCCACCTTCATTAATAAAGCTTTCCTCTTATATTCGCAATATCCAGATTGCAATCTCAGTTTCTTGCTTGTTCTTCGTTTTCTCGTAGGAAACAGACCCTTGTGGTCAGGTTGATCGTGCTCTGGCGTGGTCAATAACCCCTCGGAAGTTGGTTTAACGATTGCTAAGGCGTGACGTCTCGCACGTTCGTAGTCGGATCGTCAAGGTCGACTCCCAAAGAAAACGATAGCCACCATCTCATTGAAACATCAGGACACCTTTGCCTCTATCACTATATATATATATATATGTGTGTGTGTGTGTGTGTGTGTGTGTGTGTGTGTATGTATGTATGTATGTATGTATGTATGTATATGAGTTTATGTCATCTACATCGGTCACTCATTGCTAATTCTTCAAGTTGTTTTTACTGCTAAGTGAATGTGATCGGACCCTTATCCCCCTCTATGATAAACTCAACCCAATCTATTCACAAATTCTTCATGTGCGTTCTATTTGTAACTCGTTCAAATTCTTCACTGTGTCCTTGTCAGCTGAAGAAATTGCGAACGAAACTTTAAAATATTCTCATCTAAATTTTCGGCGTTTGCCACTCAAACCGTTACGCATTCCATGGTATACTTATCTATTGACCAACGATCTCACACGATCTCCACCTCTCAGTACGTGGGTGACACATGTCGCGCAAATGAGAAGGGTCAGGGGCACGTTCGTCCAATTTCCTCGGACGAGCGTTTTTTTACCTCAGCTATAAATACCCCCTCCCCTCCTCACTTCGTTTTTACTCCGCTCGACCTGACTCCCTCCCTCGAGCTTCTCAAAACCTAGCGACGCCTCTACCTCGACCCTCCTCACTTCGTTTTTACTCCGCTCGACCTCACTCCCTCCCTCGAGCTTCTCAAAACCTAGTGACGCCTCTACCAGTGAGGAAGAGCTTCAGTGCCTCGACCTCGTTGCCGTCGTACTCGCACCGACCGCGGAAATCTTCCCTCCGCCGCCGCCGTAGACGTCTTCCTCCGCCGAGTTAGGGCGTGGAAGATCCGAGCTGACGAACTTTTGAATCTACAGCTCTTGTTCGTCGTGTTCTTCACCAAGGGTAATTAAAAGTTACTTTTACCGCATTTATTCTACTGATGATTTTCATCAGATCTTCAAAAGGTGTTTATTCTTCAACCTCCACACTCTAAACCCTTAGCACAAATCTTCAGTTCTTGACCTATTTCTCTAACTGATGTTTTTCTTCATGATTCCTCAATTGTGTGAATCTAACAATCCGCACAACTCTGGAACCTAAGTCAAAGAACGCTTAGTGAAATTCTTCAAGACACATCAGGTCGATTTCCTCAAACTTGTTCAGTTTTACAAAAACTTCTGAGAACGCATATGACCTCTCCAAATTCTTCGGACCTATACTCTGTTCACAGGTACACATGTCTGCTGCTGAATCACTAGGTTCTCATCAACTTAACTCATTTGCAGCATTCCTCGAAGAAAAGATGCATACTTCTTCAGAGAACTCAATTGTGCAAACTCCTCAGCTGAAGAAAAAATGGCAGATGGTAAAAGGCCTCAGAAAGGAGGAAATAAGCTTGAAGTCAATACTGTCTTTGAGATCCCTGATGATATCTATGCAGGGTACTGCATGCCTGATGAGGCAACTCATGGCAAGGAAACGAAGAATGAGCGCAAGGTGCGCATACAGAGGATTGAAAGAAGATGGGCAAGAGAATGGAGGGAGTACAGATATGTGACTCCCAAATACATGAAGAAATTCGCTCTTAACCCTCCATGCTCAAGATCTTCTCTGGCACCTGGCCAAAGAGCTGATCCAACAAGCCTTAAACATGGTGAGGATTAGCTGATGAATGGGCCAGGCGGCAAGCTAAATTGGCCAAGCAGGCCAAAGAAGCAGTGAAGAAATTTAATGAGGATTCTGCTGCTGCCGCTGCCGCTGTTGATGCTTCTTCATGCAAGAAGGCTATGCAAAAGAAGCTAACCAAGAAACCATCTTCCTCAGCAATGCCCTCACGGCCAAGTTCTTCTTCAATGCCCTCATATCCAAGCTCCTCTGTGCCACCAAGGAAAATTCCTCAAGCTGCCCCAGTTCCTCAAGCTGCACAAATTCCTCGGGCTTCCAAACCCTCAGCTCCTCCGGCAAAGTCCTTAGCACCTGTGCATCTCGCCATGTGCCAAAGGACCACTGGCATATCAATTGCCTCAGGAGCTTTAGCAAGTTCTTCAGCTTATCCTTCATCAACCGGTCCCACACTGCTGAAGACCAAGGCAACTGCTGGACGAGGCACTAGACCAAGTCCTCACAAGAAGCAGGTGGTCTTTCAAACTCCATCTGATGATGAGGCTGATGATGATGAATTAGCTGATATCATCAAGGACAGACAGCAGCGGGCCGCTAGAGCCAAAGGGAGTGTTGTGCCCCTTCTACTGGATCCTAAGAAAGTCCTAGATTTCATCGATCTCTGGCACGAAGATCCAAATGCTCCAATGCCAGAGCTGGGCCTCACTCCTGGACAAAGTCACATGGTCACGACGTTCATAGCTGAAGAAAAATGGAAATATGATCAAGCCAGAGTGGCTAAGAAAGCGCGATACAAGAAGAAGCGCTATCTAAAGGACAATGTCCTCAGCCTATCGCCTGAGCAACTCCTCGCTCTGCAAGCTGATATCAAAAAGCTCAGCGATGAATTTGATTCTTACAAGGCAGAATGACTGGGAGCCAAGGTCAGATTCGTTAAATTGGTGAAGAAAATCATTTCAAGTGCTGCTGCTCCTTGCACGTTGAAGTCACTCAGGCTGAAGCATCTGCTCAAGCCACTAAAGGAAATGCCAACACCGCTGATGAAAATAATGTTGCTGATGAAACTGCAAATACTAGGGCTGCTGAAGAAATTCCAGCCTTTGAAGAAACTGCCTGGGCAACCACTAGTGTTGCGCCTGAAGAATCTGCCAGGCCAGCTGAAGACTTTGTTTCTGCATCTGAAGAAATTGCTCAAGACAGGCCAACTGCATCAGTTGTGCCTGAAGAAATTGATCCTACTCCCTCTGCTCCGCCTGCACCAACACCAAGCCCAGTTCTTCCTTTTGCTCTGGAAGTGAAGAAAACCAAAGCAGCGGAGCAAGCTGCTCTGAAGAAGAGGAAAGCATCAGCTGCCTCAGAATCTTCTGCCCCCAAGATGGCGAAGATTTTGACAAGTTCAATTGACAATCGCATTGATGTTGTTCCTCTTGCAAGCATGCCATCAAAGGAACTTGTTCCTTATGGTGAAGAATATCAGATTCCTGAAGAATTTGCTGAAAAAGATCACTCTGCTGCTTCCACAGAGCAGATGGATGAAGAAATTGAAGTTGAAACTTTCACTTCAACTCCCCATGTATCATCACCAACGCCACAGTTTACTGCTGAAGAGGCCAGCTGTCGGTGTCAAAACCGGCGGATCTCGGGTAGGGGGTCCCGAACTGTGCGTCTAGGCGGATGGTAACAGGAGACAAGGGACACGATGTTTTACCCAGGTTCGGGCCCTCTTGATGGAGGTAAAACCCTACGTCCTGCTTTATTAATATTGATGATGTGTGTTACAAGAGTAGATCTACCATGAGATCAAGGAGGCTAAACCCTAGAAGCTAGCCTATGGTATGATTGTTGTTCGTCCTATGGACTAAAGCCATCCGGTTTATATAGACACCGGAGAGGGCTAGGGTTACACAGAGTCGGTTACAATGGTAGGAGATCTACATATCCGTATCGCCAAGCTTGCCTTCCACGCCAAGGAAAGTCCCATCCGGACACGGGACGAAGTCTTCAATCTTGTATCTTCATAGTCTTGGAGTCCGACCGATGATGATAGTTCGGCTATCCGGACACCCCCTAGTCCAGGACTCCCTCAGTAGCCCCTGAACCAGGCTTCAATGACGACGAGTCTGGCGCGCATATTGTCTTCGGCATTGCAAGGCGGGTTCCTCCTCCGAATAATTTATAGAAGATTGTGAACACCAGGATAGTGTCCGGCTCTACAAAATAAATTCCATGTACCACCATAGAAAAAATAATATTACACAAGTTCAATCTGCTGATGTATTTGGTGGCGTGACATCACACCACTACCAAGCCTTCACTAGAATTGTTTTTATTGTACCACCTTAGCGTGTTTAGCGAAGCGGTTTCCTTGGCTCGTCTTGTCGAGGCAGAGATCGTGTTCCCCTTATTCCGGGATTCTCATAAATACGGACGTGGGTAACCCAACCGCGCCCGTTGCCACGCCCCCTCCATCGAAGGCGGGTTCCAAACGGTCACGGGGACGGCTCTTGGTATTCTTCCTCTTTATAATGAGACCAAGGCCCATTCTTTTTCTTCAATCCTCAATCGAATCCGCCCCTTGCCCCGAGTTCCAACACCCAGGGCTCCAGATCCGGGTACCTTCGACCTTCGACAATGTCTGGCTCCGACCTACGAGGCCGGTGGATGCCCTCTTCCATCACGGAAGAAGATGTGCTAAAGCTGAGAGACGCTAGGTACTTGACCTACGAGATTTCGCATAGGTTGCCTGCCCGAGGGCAAGTTATTCCTACTCCCGAGCCCGGCGAGAGCGTCGTGTTCGTGTCTCACCTCCGTCGGGGTTTAGGCTTCCCGATGGATCCCTTCGTGAGGGGGCTCATGTTTTACTATGGGCTGGAATTCCATGACTTGGCTCCGGAGTCCATCCTCCACATCTCATCATTCATTGTCGTCTGCGAAGCCTTCCTCCGCACTACCCCTCACTTCGGCTTGTGGCTCAAAACCTTCAACGTGGAGCCGAAGATGATTGAGGGGCGTCAGGCAGAGTGCGGCGGGGCGGTTATAAGCAAGAGGGCCGATGCTCCATGGCCCGAGGGCTCTTTTCAGGAGGAGCTCGGCTTGTGGCAACAGGAGTGGTTCTATATCACTGCTCCCAGGGGCAGCAGGCAGAGGCCGCCGCCTGTCTTCCGCTCGGGCCCTCCACAACGGCTGACGTCATGGGTCAACAAGGGGCTTAACTGGGGGCCGTCCAAAGACGTACCCCTGTTGCAGGACCGGATTCGAGGCCTCCAAGAAAGGGAGATTAATCTGGTCGTAGTGGCACAGGTTATGCTGATCCGGCGCCTTCTGCCCTGCAAACGTCGCCCCCTCCGCCTGTGGGAATTTAATCCGGAGGGGCCATGAGCTCTCCAACACTTCATGGGTTTGACACCCACGGAGATGTACAAACTGTTCTTCGGATCGCAAGAGATGCGTCCGGACTTGACCGAGGATGCTGGCCTAAGCTGCAATCGCCCGGATACTCAAGTAAGTAGCCCTGTGTCCGGACATATTGTCCATTTATTCATCATGGGTTTGCCTTTTAACCAGCTACCCCTTGGACAGGAGTGGATAGCGCAAGCAAAACTGATACGGTGTCCGGCCCCCCTCCCTGAGACCACGCGGATCCCATGTTAGTCAAAATGTTGGAGTTTGCGCCTTCGGAGGAGAGCGAAGGGGGGCACAGGGAAACTACCACCTCTGCCAAGGAGGCCTTCAATAAGGGGGGAATCGAGAGCCCCTCCTTCCAGGGGGAGAAGAGGACTGCTTCTGAAGACCCGGAGGCCAAGGCCTCAAAGCGGGGAAAGAAATCTGCACCGGAAGGTCCTGTGCCGGGAAGAGCCCCGGCCACACTGTCTCCTCGGAGGAATCAGCCCTCCAGCGAGCCGTAAGTAAAAAAGGGGAATTTTGTAATAGGGGACGCCCCTGTATTATTTCCAAAGGTAACCGAATTTTTCACCTTGTAGTTCGGATCTCAGCCCATCTCAGCAGAGCTCATCTTCGGGGGACCTTCGTCCGGAGATGATGGAGAGCGAGACGCCTCCATCTGCCGCCCCGTCGGGCGGGGCGAACGACCCTGAGGTGTCGTCACGGAGGGTCTCCCCGAGTCCGGCGGGGCCGGAGAGTTCGGCACCCATTGGAGTACGGCCGGTGGAGCTGCAGGATTTGCTCAAGAGGGCGTCTATCTCAGAAGATCACCGCACATTAATGAGTGTGGTGATTGAAAGGATCTCATCCACCGAAAGTGGGTTGTATGAGGCCGTCGGAAGTTTGCTGACGGGGTTTGAGGTACGCAAAAAATGACATACCTTTTGACAGTTTTGCACATGGAGTGCGCCCTGTATAGATAGTAGCCCCTGAGACTTGGTATGCTGTCGAAAGCGACAGCGTGCCAAGGATCATAATCTCAGTTATAGAATGTCGCCTTTCCTATGCAGAAGGCAGAATGTTTGGTGGCCAGCCGGACTGATGGAGTTGCCGAATTGAAGAGGCAACTCGATGTTGTGGATGCGGACATCGCGCTGGTCAATAAATGACTTAACGAGTCGCAAGGTAGGTGGTTGCTCCGCGGTTGCCTAGTAAGGGAGCTGATGCCCATTCCTTACAATTTGTATGCTTGATGTAGATGGCGCCGCTGCTGTGGAAGACCTTCAAGCAGAGCTTGCTCGAGCCAAGGAGCAAGCCAGGAAAAGTGATGCGGCTGCCTCGAAGGCAGCGGAAGAGTTAAAAGCCGAAAAGGCTGCTCACTGCCGAAGCAGGGAGGAGATGGCCGCGAAATTAAAAGATGCTGCCGACCGTTATGAGGTTCTTGAAAGAGAATGCCGAGCGGAGCAAGAGGACCTGAAGAAGGCCGCCGCCGAAGCCAAGGATGCCCGTGGTGCGATGCGGGCTATGAAGGAGGAACTGCGTCAGGCCGGAGACATTGCGGCTAGAAAGCCCTTTCTACTGCGTAGGAAGTTTACGGATCCGAAGTATGCTCAGTTGGGCCAATTGTGTGGTGCGGAGGATCCATATCTAGATTTGGTGGCGAGTGCGGCGGACGTAGTCGTGCACTTCCGAAGGCAGAAGGATCACGAAATGGAAGAGCTTTTCTGGTCTCAATTCCATAGTCCGGAGCGTCCACTCCCGTTGGCTGATCGGCTGGCTGAGTGGGCTGAGCTGAATAGATTGTCCGGACTTGCCATGACGGATGTGGTCGCTCATCTGTGGCCGGAAAGGCCCAAGCCGAAGAGTTATTTTGGCTTGTTGCAGCAATTCCTTGGGGCGGTGCCGCATATCAAGGCGATGAATCGGTCGGCATGCATAGAAGGTGCATGGATGGCTCTCGCCCGTGTGAAAACATATTGGGCGGAGATGGATGCCACCGCTGTTGCATCCCGGGGTTCGGACAAAAGCCGATTACCCGCCGAGCACTATTTTGAGGAAGTCCTGCAGGGCACTCGCTTAATAGAGTCGCAGTGCTTGAAAGATGTTATGTTTAAATGACATGTATGATTTCTGAGATCATGTTTATAATGCAACGGCTTTTTATGCTTGTGCGTTCAAGTATTGAACTATCTCCTGTGCGGCCGTATATGTATGAATAACCTGAAAGTTGCAGTCTTTGGCTTCAGCCCCCATGCACATGGTGCGGGGGTGTTTGCAAATAAGAAAAGCACTTTTTCACACTTAATCCAACGTCTTGGTCCTTTGAAGGAGGTGATAGCATAGCAAACTAGGCAACCAGACTATAATGCTTTATCACTTTCACTTAGCCATAGGAGCTCGATGGTGGGGCTACTATATAGCCCCTAGAGGAACCGCGCTCTCCAAACTCGGGGTGCGTATGTGCCTGACCGGAAAGCGGTCCTTCGTCAAAGCGGAGGAATTCTAAACATTCCAATAGTCGATCGAGTGGTTGACCAGTCTCTCGCTATATCATGACAGTCAGTTTTCGGCTTTCTCTACTGAGGTGCTCGCCCGGCCGAACCAGAGCACAATCGCAGTAGTTCTCCTGGTGCCGCGTTAGCCGATGGAGCAGAACATAAGGCAGCAAAACACAGGAGCCGGGCAAACCCAACATTTGACCAAAGACATGATTCGGAGCTGATGCATATAAGGCCTAACTCGAGACACCGAACACTCCCTGAGGTGTTCGGTCTTTATGATACCGGGCAGAACAATGCCCTAAGCCCCTAGTGTCCAGGTACAGGCGGGAAGTTCTGACGCGGCCGATGCCAAAACGCCAGCCTCGTCCTCGGTTATGGTAGAAAACTGGGGGATGTGTATCAATAAGAGACAGTAAGAAAGGTTTACGCATGGTCATAATCTGAAAAGAATCCTTGCAACGGGTCCCTGCTGCACGTCTGCGCCTGTGTCTCTGTTGTGCTGTATCCTGGATGGGTGTAGCACGTGCTTCATCTGTAAAAGAGAAGGACTTAGTTTGGAAGAAATATCGTGCAAAAGTTGTATTTAAAATAAAGTATAATTTGGAAGATGAATGAAGTTGAGCTTTATTGGCTCTCATCATTTATACGCGCGGCCCCTTGTAAAGGGGTATGCGGCTGGGAAGCCCCTTGTTTATTTACGCCGGACTCGCCTAACCATGTCCGAGGTCTGAGTGACCTGTTTTTAGGGGCTTTGACCTGCGGGGTCGGATCAGTGTGTGGCTGTCAAGGCGGCCTCACGTTCTCCGTGGTCGAGGAACACTCGGAGTTACTCTTTTAATGAGATTATGCCGTGTGGACCGGGCATTTGAAGCATAAGAGACACGTGATGTGGTATTGCGTTAAAGCGGGCGAAAGCTTCGCGTCCCCGTAGTGTTTGAGGGCCACTGTTAGATGGGGCGATATGGAGAGTGAGCTTTTCGCGACGGAGGTTGTCGGATGAACCGAACACAACTTCTAGTGGTATAGAGCCTGTAAAATTGGCTTAAAGGCCTGGCGTCACTCCTTTGAAGGAAGTGCTGCTACGGCAAATTTTGGTAGGGTCTATCCCCATTCTGCGGACGGTGTCCTGGTATGGCAGGTGCCGCACTATGTTTTCGTGTTATCACATGAAGTGAGTTCACTGTTTGGACTTCTAGTGGGAAAGTCTTCTGTTTTCTGGCATGCTGCTTGTGGGGTTCATCGTCGTCTTCGCTTGGTGTGTCGAGCCCCTTGCGTTCGGCGTTAAGTCGGCCGGACTGCTTGAAGACCCAACAATCTCTGTGGGTATGGTTTGCAGGCTTCCCGGAGGTACTATGTATTTGACATAGCCTATCCAGAATTTTTTTTAGGTTGGATAGCTCGTCGCTGTTGTCCTTGAGGGGCAGTGTTTTATTATTCGGCCGAGAGCTTTTGAATCCGGCGTTGACCGCCGTGCTATTTGGGCCATTTTCCTTATTCCAGCGCTGATCTTTTCTGCGTCGTGATTTCCCATTTCCATCCCTTACTTCAGATGTACTCGGGTCGCTGGTGCTGCATCTAGCCAGCCAGCTGTCTTCCCCCGCGCAAAAGTGGGTCATGAGGCTTGTCAGTGCGGCCATTATTCTTGGTTTTTCCGGGCCGAGGTGTCTGGCGAGCCATTCGTCTCAGACGTTGTGCTTAAAGGCTGCTAAGGCTTCGGCGTCCGGACAGTCGACTATTTGGTTCTTTTTGGTGAGGAACCTGTTCCAGAATTTGTGTGCTGACTCTCCGGGCTGTTGAGTTATGTGACTTAAAGCGTCTGCATCCGGAGGGACATAAGTCCCCTGAAAATTTGCTTGAAACGCATCCTCGAGCTCTTCCCAACTTCCAATGGTATTTTCTGGGAGGCTTTTGAGCCAATGCCGAACTGGCCCTTTGAGCTTGAGGGGTAGGTATTTTATGGCATGGAGATCGTTTCCTCTGGCCATATGTATGTGTAGGATATAATCCTCAATCCAGACTCCGGGGTCTGTTGTTCCGTCATATGCCTCTATGTTTACGGGTTTGAATCCCGCTGGAAATTCATGATCGAGTACCTCATCGGTGAAACATAGTGGGTGTGCGGCGCCCCTGTATTTGGGTGTGCCGTTGTCTTCAAACGCTCAGCGGGTTGTGTTGCTTCCTGGAGTCTTCTTTTTTGGCCCATAGATAGACCTGACCGGGTCATCCTGTTTCCGAGGATCTTTATGCTGATCGTGTGTCGGCTTGTGTGCGGCGCCCCTTGCTGCTCTTAGCCTGTCATCTGGTCGTCTATCCGGCCAGGCGGCCTCTTTGTTTTTTGACTGTGGGGGCTCTAAGGCCTCCTCGTCGAATTCGGGCAACAGCTTGCGCTTCGGATAGCTCTTTGCCTGGCGACTAGTGCTATATTTATCTGCGGTATTGAGTACTTTGCTCCATCTCATTCTGAGTGCGTCCTCCGCAGTTTTGAGCTACCGCTTTTGCTTCTTCAAACTTCTTGCAGTGGCGACGAGCCTTTTATGAAGGTTCTTATGCTCTGGTGATGTGTTCGGCGTGAGGTCGTCTAGGCACTTGTTTTCGCTGGGGATGGGTTGCTTGTCCAGTTCGTCATATTCGGATGGTTGCTTGGTGGCATGTTCGCCGTCCACTGCTTCGCCTTGCTCTAGGGTCGGGTCCGTATGGGTGCCGTTTTATCGAGTCGGGACTTCGGGCGGCGCTTGCGTTGCCATTTTGGTTGTTTGTTGGGGGAGTTGTCCTTCGCCATGTCCCGTTGTTCCTCATTGTCGCTTCCTTTTGGTGTATCCACCATGTATACGTTGTGAGTTGGGGTGGCTTTCCAGTGCCCGATAGGCGCTGGTTCTTGGTCATCTCCGGCATCGTCGTCCATACCATCGATGTCTTCGGAGTCGTAGTCTAGCATGTCAGTTAGATCGTTGACAGTGGCTACTAAGTGGGTGGTGGGTGGGCTTTGAATTTCTTCGTCGTCCGCATCCCAACCGTCCTGACCGCAGTCCGGCTAGGGCTCTCCTGATAATGAGAGATACTTTAGCGAACTCAAGATGTCGCCGAAAGGTGAGTGTTGAAAGATGTCTGTAGCACGTGAGTGTTGAAAGATGTCCGGCAAGGAGTCCGACACCTAGGAGTCACGAGCTTCATGAGGGACAAGGTCAGTGTTCGGCTCTATCGCCGTAGAGGTTGCAGCCCCCGAGGCGGTGTCTAACCATCCGTCCTCGATCTGCACAGCCGGCTCCGAATTGAAGATCGGAGCGGGCTCGAGTGCGGCCTCCAGGGTACTGTCTGGCTGCAGAGCTAAATCATGCCCGTCGTGACAGTGCGACGCGCATGGTTGTGGCTCGAATCCATCGAAGATCAAGTCCCCGCGGATGTCAGCCGTGAAGTTCAAACTTCCAAATCTGACCTGACGGCCAGGGGCGTAGCTTTCAATCTACTCCAGATGGCCAAGCGAATTGGCTCGCAGTGCAAAGCCGCCGAATACGAAGATCTGTCTGGGGAGGAAGGTCTCACCCTGGACTACGTCGTTAATAAAGTGAAGAAATTGGTGTGACCTTGAAGACTTCGATATTCATCATGAAGAATCTGAAGCGTGAAGACTTTGTTTTCGTAGTTTCATTTTCATCTTCTTGAGTCATAGGAAACACCATACTATTAAAGGGGGTTGAGGTAATACTAAGGAAACTGTTTTCCAAGTGATGCTCATCTCAAAATCCTACACCTACCCAATCCTTAGAGTGAAGCTATTGGAAATCTCATATTAGTTCAGTCAATTTCTTCAGTGACAGAGATGAAGATCTTCTGGTCTCTGAGGAATTTGTTCTGAATGAAGAGTTAGGAATTCACCAGTGTCGATTGCCTACACAGTGAGGAACATGATAGCCCCGAGGAATTCGAACCTCAAATCCGATCATTGCTGTGCCATGCGCCAGCTGTCCAAAAAATCCTACCACCTAACGGTCATATCAGACAAGGGCATTTATGTCTTATCATGTCGGGCTCCTCCCTAGGCTATAAATAGCCACCCCCTACAACAACTAGCTGGTTGACTGCTCTGAGAGAAACCGCCACTTGTCATTTGAGAGCATCCCATCCTCTGAGGACTTTGAGCGAAAATCATCAAGTGAGGAAAACCCAAATCCCAAATCCAAACCTACAAACCCCAAAGTGATTGAGCATCACTGAAGAGATTGTTCCTGTGTGGAACCGACGCTTGTTACCTTTGAGGGATGTGTATCCTCCAGACGGTTAGGCGTCATGGTCTGAGCATCCAAGAGGAATTGTGGATTGCCGAGTGACCAAGTCTGTGAAGGTTTGGAAGTCACCTGTGAAGACTTACCACTACTGTTGGGAGAGGTCTGTGTGATCTTAGCTCAAGGAGAATACGGTGAGGACTGTGTGTCCTCGAGTTTAAATACTTAGCCGCTCCAACCAGACGTACAACTGTCACAGCAAATGGAAGTGGTCTACCAAATCATTGTCTTTACCAAGCCAACTGGTTCTATTACCTCAACCCTTTCATTTCCTTAGTTATGTGTTGATGAACCTGATCATTGCAGTTTGAAAACTTTGACTGAAGACTTCCTTTAATTCCTCAATCCTATTTCTTCAGTCAGTTTTGTCTTCATCCTGCTTATCCGATGTTTACGCTTTCTGTACTCTGTGTTTGTCTTTCATTTCATCATGATGACTATGCTGTTACTCTGTTATGCTTATACTCGAGTACTTATTCTGCTACAAGTAGTTCTTCGCTTAGGAATTTCCTCACCCTGAAATTCCTCAGTGAAGAATTCATAAAAATCGCCTATTCACCGCCCTCTAGTCGACGTAACGCACTTTTAATTGGTATCAGAGCAAGGTACTCCCTTGTTCTATGTGATTTTGGTTTAACCGCCTAGAATTTTAGTTATAACTATAGGAATGAAGAAAGTGACTTGCCCCATCTTTGACAGTCATGAGTATCCCAAGTGGAAGGCCATGATGAAGAAGCAATTCATGGCGATGAACAACGAACTGTGGACCGTCACTGAGATTGTTCTCACCGATCTCTGCAAGAAACTGATTTTTGAGCAAATCCATGGACGAGCCGTGTAATTAGTAACGGGCCAACAAGCTTGTCAAAGATAGCAACAATTTAATAGATCTTGTAATTCTAAGAGCGGTTGGGAACTCGACAAATTGCTATCTTCCGTAGATGACGGCCACCATGATTGTATTTGAATGTACATAGATCATCTATGTGCTCAACCTCAGGGCACTCTGAGATTTTTGGAAGTGGAATCCGCTGACGAGTGTACACATTCACAAGTTCCCACTCGCAATTGTACCCAATATAAACAACCCAATCTCCATTTGGGCCAGCCCAGGCCTTACCCTTAAGCGATGGCATCTTGACATCACACATATCATTATCAAGCGACATCAACTTGCACAAGGCAAGACCTCCGTCCGCGCCTATGCGAAGAGGCATATAGCAAAGAAGATAAGGGAGATCAAACCTCTCCTGGACCCTTGGGTTCCTTGTAATGATGTTATTAGTTGAGTCGAGAATGGTCTTGACCAAACCTACCATGCTAGCCGAGGTGATGATGTCGCAGAGGAAATTGGACTTCGTATTCTTCCTGGGTCTGGCTCATGGGTCGACGTCGTCTTGTGTTGTAATCGGGGCACGAGTATTTGAAGAGATCCTTGACAAAGAAAGTCTCGATTCGAGGAACGAAATATCAATAGAGGAACGAAAACCGCAGGGCTACGAATTCCTTCCTTGGTCCCTTCCTTCGCTAGAAAAATTCCTAAACCTACCATCGAGAAAGCTGGAAATCCCACCGGTCAATGAGTTCCTCCACCACGCCATATTTTAGATCGGGGCAAGAATAACGGGATCGTTTCTGGCTTGTTCCCTCCATGGAGAAGACGATCAAACAATGGCAGAAGGAAGGGTGAAGGCAAATGGAGGACGGAGGAAGAGCGTGCGACAGCAGTTTCAAATCGAGAGGGGAAGGCGAAGAGGCGGTTGACGGTTGCCATGGTACACGAAGAGGCGCCCCGACCTACATAGACGTCTGTTTGGAAATTGTACAAAAGGACTCACCGTCGTCTCACTGACATGTTGGAACGGTACCACATTTCAACGAAACATGGTGTGTCATTTCTCGTGCAAAATGCAATCTGGCCGCGTTAGCCCGAAGTGCCGCGTTATTTCTCGACTTTACTTTTTTAATGGCGTGCCGTTCTGTTTTGAAGCACGACTAACTAGTACTGTATGCAGAGAAAATATAAACTACTCTACCAGTACTCCACCTCTAGTACTAGTAGTATAAAAAAGATATATAGGCTGGAGCTTCAGCGCTTTCTTGCTAAGGGCTGCCCACTTGCTTCTCACACTATCACCCTCTTTCCAGATCTAAAAAACACGGCCTCTCTCTCTCCCTCCTCACCGGTGGTCACAGATCTGCCGGGGAAGAAAAGGACGTTCAACGTTGACGCACTTGTCGTTGGTGAGCAAGGTCACACACTGACAAGAAGTCCGTCCTCTCAGACCTAGCACCCGCGCGGGATGGCCTCCATTCCCAAGCTCACTGTCATAGTGTGTGCGGAGGACGACGACCACGAGCGAAGCCACTTCCCGCCGACCCTCAGGTATGGTACCTCTTTTCGAACCATACCCTTGTTCTGTTGCCCCATCTGCCACGTCACTGCATGTGGATCTTTTTCCACTCCACCATCTTCCCAATTTGCTATCCTCTGCTCTGCTGGTCACGCAGACAAAAACCTTAATTTGCACTATTAAAGGAAACCCTACTTCATGCAGACTAATCCATGTCTGGGTTGAATAAGGAAAGGAAGGGAGACTGTACTGTCCAAGAGAGTAGGCATCAAACCCGCATCTAGGTTGAAAAGGGGAAAATCAGTAGCTAAGGAACGAGTCTCGTGTCTCTTGGTTTAAGAAGGGTAGAAAGGCATGACAACGCAGTAGAGAATGACCAGGTCGATCGGTTTGTTGTCCTCACATATGAAAAAGGTGGCTAAAGAGAACAAAAATGGGACGTAATCCACATATGTTGCCTGGATATTTGTTGCTTTGGGCAACCATACCTCCCTCACCACTCTATGCGTCCATGGAGGGACATCCTACAGGTGCGCTTACTGTCCGAATGGGCCTCCCATGCTCTTATTGCCACTTTTTTGCTGTTAGTATAACGCCAGCGGTCAAGTCAAGCAATGCTACTCCTAAAGTGATGCCACATTTAACTAATGCCACACTCAGTCTAATGCCACCGATAAATTTAAGCAATGCCATTTAATGTCACTGGATTATTTCAGGGTTAGCTGTTGATTGTGGATGTATTAAAGATTTTTTAGCTAAGGCATTCTAATGCTGTTGTGCAGCCAGTATACCAACGATGAATCTTGTTACTACCTTCAGTTTTTTGCACTATTAATGCTTATAGATTACATACCTCACTTTCATGAGACAAGTCAATATTTTTGGTATAGTGTCAAGAGGAAAGGTCAAGAGTGGGCACCTCCTCCTCCGACCGTTCTCTTGATTCGTTCGATCAAGTTTTTATGTTTGACCGATTATCAGCATTGGGATAGCAGTTTTTTTATCCCCTCGAGTTCAAAATGATATTTACCTTGAAGGTACATGGTTTGCAATTTTTTTATACTGTCATTACTTAATAATGCTAGTTACCTTCAGACTTTTGTATTTGGTTTAATGCTCATGCACAACTAGTATACCAATGCTGAAACTTGTTACCTTTACATTTTGTATTGTTAATTCTTATAGAAATCTTCCAGTGCTAGAGTTTATGGAAATCTGTTCAGTAAAACCATTGTACTGTACCCTATAATAAAATAACTACTCTACTGTTGCACTAGCCACTAGATTAGTGTATATTTGTACTATTCGAATGGTGTTGCATTAGCGTATGGACATAAATAAAGTGTGGCAAGCTTTCCCAGATATGTTCTCAAGAAAACTACTACCTGTTTTTTTTCTAAATACTAGACGTTTGGGTACTTTACATTGAATTGCAGAAACGTCCTATATTAAGGAACAGAGGGTGTAGAGTTCACTCAAATTATCCCGGTAAAGCTAGTCATACCTTTGTTAAAATTAATGTTCATTATGTTATCGGAGGAGGTCTAAATGTTTGTCTCTAATGCCTGTTGACTACATTCCTAACATCATGATGTAATGTTAAGTCATTTCCTTTTGTATAGTGTCACTGAATTGTCAAGGCGGTGATGGCATTTTATTTTAGTTGAACTGCACAAAATATGCTTAAAAGAAGAGGAAAGATCAGGAATCGATCATTTTTTCAGAATGAACTATATATGCCTTCCTGACATCAGCTGATGTTGCCTTATTTGTTCCTTCAAACAGGTGGTTATAAACAATCTTGCTACCTTTTCCCATTAAGAAATTGGAGTCCTTATATTTGTGAGTCTATGCTTCAACTAGTGCCACTTTTATATTAATCAGACATTCAATATCTATGCAAACAGGGATGCTCGATTTTAGTGGAACTGCACAAAAATTCCAAATGGTTCAACATTAGGAGCATGTTTTCTTCCAAACCTTTATATCCAATTGGTGGCACGATGAGCTGTTCATTATGAAGGTACATGGTTTGCTACTATCGTGCTACTCTTTTTATACTGTCATTAGATAGTAATACTAGTGGTTTGCATGTGAATTTATTGGCAAGGTGGACCTACATTGGAGGTGTAGGACATGATTCAATGATTGGATGCTCAATTTCGGTTGTATTGATCTCACCTCTTCCATCACTGCGAACATGGATATCCTTGGTCTGATGAAGAATAGGCGCTATATTTCTGCTTTGAACTAGCAGATCAATGTAGTATGAAATTGTCCAGGGCAAAACATGACTATATCAAATTGTCTAGTGCAAAACATGACAGATGCTAAGCTGAAGAGACATGTTTAAACCAAAAATACAAGGTGGGGTATATGTTTACTAGCTTCTTGATATTTGTGCAGATAGAGATGTCTGCCCGTTGCTATTTGGCAAACAAACAAAGTGACCGCAATTTTGGTTGAATTGCACAAGAGAATAGTATAGTCACTGCATGCAGTGCCATTTGAAAATAGACATAGAAAGATTGGATAGTCACTTCATGGACTGCAGAAAAGTAGTACTGTACTATTTATTGGCCAACACTAGGTGCTTCATTGCTTTGGTCTGATTATACAATGGGCATCATTTTTCCTAAGTTAAAGTTTGTATTCCGAAATAGTCTCGCCGTGTGATCGAGAGAAGACCAAATCATATTGTAGTGGATGTTTCTCTATCATGTGTGGTTCATTCTCATTGTTCCAGCTGTTGGTGAAACCACTTACGTTTGCAAGAGGAATTGTAGACTTCACAAACAAATTTTTCTTTCAGTCTGTGCTGAATGTTGGCCAAGAGAAGCATCCATGTTAGTAGGAAGAACAAATGTTTTTTCTAGATCTTTGCTTTTGGAGCTACATATTTGTATATGATCTGTGAATCATTGAAATGCATTAACATGTTGATCTTATGTATGGGAATCTTACTAGTTGGTTTTGAATTTGGGCTACTAATGTCAACATATTACAGTGCAAGGCCTGTGAGTCTCGTGTGAACATTTCGAACGGATCAACTCTTACTGCTATGCATAGCATGATCCTTATTTTGGCGTTCTTAGTGTTTACAAGTTACTAACAGTTCCTTATTTCTGTTCGCTCAGTGTTTACAAGTTACTGATCGATCACTAGCTAGCCTACTAATGCGCTCCTAGCAGTTTTAGTTCCGACGCAAGATCCGAAGTGGCAGTTTTTTGAATAAAAATGCCTACCTCTGAAGAAACTGACAAGCTACTCTGAAGAAAATGCCATGCGAATCTGAAGAAACTGCCAGCAAAAACGTTCGCAAATGCCTTATCTCCCAGCTAACGTTCATCAGCTAATGGGATCGTACACGTACACCATCCGACCTACTCGATCCTACACAGATAAATAGCAGATCATGCACGTACTACCTCCTTTCCGGTTTGGAGGGCTCAATTCAAGAAACGACCTACTCGATCCTACACGAATAAATAGAGAACCACGCACATACTAGTACCTCCTTTCCAGTTTGCAGGGCTTAATTCAAAGATCTCACCAACCAAGGTACTCCCTCCGTCCGGGTTTATTAGTCCCATGAGCCAAAGCAGCAAGACAAAGGCATGGCAATAATTAACTACATGCAGAAGTTTAAGCCTAATTAATTCCAACGATTTAAGTGGCTGCATGCGTGCCCTCTGTTGCGACTCGTTGCATGTTGCTCCGCATACTGGCTGCGAGCGATTCTGAGTGGCTGCATGCAGCTGGCCGTAATTAAGGCAGGTAAGTGATGCGAAAAAAGATGCGCTTTAATTGTTGTGAGCCTTTTAAATCCGTGGAATCATTATTGACAAGTAGGGAGTACCTCATCTGGATGATTCAAGTGCACTCGTTTGACCATCCTGACGGCGTGTGATGTCTCCAAGTGCAGAGGTTTGTAGGACATTAGCAAATTTCCCTCAAGTGGATTACCTAAGGTTTATCAATCCGTGGGAGGCGTAGGATGAAGATGGTCTCTCTCAAACTACCCTGCAACCAAATAACAAAGAGTCTCTTGTGTCCCCAACACACTCAATACAATGGAAAATTGCATAGGTGCACTAGTTTGGTGAAGAGATGGTGATACAAGTGCAATATGGATGGTAGATATATGTTTTTGTAATCTGAAATTATAAAAACAGCAAGGTAACTAATGATAAAAGTGAGCACAAATGGTATTGCAATGCTAGGAAACAAGGCCTCGGGTTCATACTTTCACTAGTGCAAGTTCTCTCAACAATAATAACATAACTGGATCATATAACTATCCCTCAACATGCAACAAAGAGTCACTCCAAAGTCACTAATAGAGGAGAACAAACGAAGAGATTATTGTAGGGTACGAAACCACCTCAAAGTTATCCTTTCTGATCGATCTATTCAAGAGTCTGTAGTAAAATAACATGAAGCTATTCTTTCCGTTCGATCTATCATAGAGTTCGTACTAGAATAACACCTTAAGACACAAATCAACCAAAACCTTAATGTCAACTGGATACTCCAATGTCACCTCAAGCATCCGTAGGTATGATTATATGATATGCATCACACAATCTCAGATCCATCTATTCAAACCAACACAAAGTACTTCAAAGAGTGCCCCAAAGTTTCTACCGGAGAGTTAAGACGAAAACTTGTGCCAACCCCTATGCATAAGTTCATTGAACCCGCAAGTTGATCACCAAAACATACATCAAGTAGATCATGTGAATATCCCATTGTCACCACAAATAAGCACGGCAAGACATACATCAAGTGTTCTCAAATCCTTAAAGACTCAATCCGATAAGATAACTTCTAAGGGAAAACTCAATTCATCACAAGAGAGTAGAGGGGGAGAAACATCATAAGATCCAACTATAATAGCAAAGCTCACGATACATCAAGATCGTATCACCTCAAGAACACGAGAGAGAGAGAGAGAGAGAGAGAGAGAGAGATCAAACACATAGCTACTGGTACATACCCTCAGCCCCGAGGGTGAACTACTCCCTCCTCATCATGTAGAGCGTTGGGATGATGAAGATGGCCACCGCTGAGGGATCCCCCCTCTAGTAGGGTGCCGAAATGGGCTCCCGAGAGGTTTTTTGTGGCTACAGAGGCTTGTGGCAGTGAAACTCCCGATTTATTGTGCTCCCCGATGTTTTTAGGGTATATGGAGATATATAGGCGAAAGAAGTCAGTCAGGGGAGCCATGAGGGGCCCACAAGGGTGGGGGTGCACCCAGGGGGGTAGGGCGCGCCACCTTGCCTCGTGGCTTCCTCGTTGCTTCCCTTATGTGCACTCCAAGTCTCCTGGATTTCTTCTGTTCCAAAAATAACTCTCCCGAAGGTTTCATTCCATTTGGACTCCGTTTGATATTCCTTTTCTTCGAAACACTGAAATAGGCAAGAAAACAACAATTTGGGCTGGGCCTCCGGTTAATAGGTTAGTGCCAAAAATAATATAAAAGTGTATAATAAAGCCCATAAACATCCAAAACAGATAATAATATAGCATGAATGCTTGATAAATTATAGATACCTTAGAGACGTATCAGCATCCCCAAGCTTAATTCCCGCTCATCCTCGAGTAGGTAAATGATAAAATAAATAATTTATGAAGTGTGAATGCTAGCAGGTGCACAAGTTTGATCAATGATAATTTCAATCACCTTTTCTAGCATCATTATTTGTCATAACAGTAGCTCATCTCATAAAACTTCTCACAATTAAGTAACAAGCTATTCACATGTTAAAGCATAGACCATAAACTTTCTTGAAAACTAACAAACTATGTTCTCAGTCATCAAACAATTGCAATTCATCTTATTTTCAGGAAGGGTCTATGTAAGAGCTTTGATTTAGCAAATCCCACATAATCAACTATCATATAGTCTTCCATGATTGCTACCACTCAAAGCATATTTTTAGAACAAATAGCATCCATCGAACACAGAGAAAGATAGGGGCTTAATGTTTCGCCTCCCAACTTACTTATCATATAGATAATTGTCAACACTAATAATTCATGATCCAATATATTTGAATGGCCATATATGCTTAGATCTTTCCCCATCACATGATGCTTGCCAACTAAAGAGTAGGTTGGAATAAGAAGGAATACTACTGACTCTGGCATAAAAGTAAAAGATATGCCCTTCGCAGAGGGAAGCAGGGATTTGCAGAGGTGCCAGAGCTCGATTTTGAAATAGAGATGAAAATAATTTTGAGAGGTATGCTTTCATTGTCAACATAACAACCAAGAGTTCCCAGTTTCTTCCATACTGGATACATTATAGGCGGTTCCCAAACAGAATGGTAAAGTTTTTACTCCCCCTCCACCAACAATCATCAATCCATGGCTTGCTCGAAACAACGGGTGCCTCCAACTAACATCAATCTTGGGGGAGTTTTGTTTGCAATTATTTTGATTTGATTTTGATCTTTTGATCATGGGACTGGGCATCCCAGTTACCAGCCATTTTTCTCGTGAATGATGAGCGGAGTCCACTCATCGTGAGAATAACCCACCTAGCATGGAAGATACTGACAGCCCCTAGTCGCTACATGAGCGATTCGGGCATACAAAACAGATTATTATTTGAAGGTTTAGAGTTTGGCACATGCAAATTTACTTGGAACGGCAGGTAAATACCGCATATAGGTAGGTATGGTGGACGCTCATGGAAGAAACTTGGTTCAAGGGATTTGGATGCACAAGCAGTATTCCCGGTTAGTACAGATATTCTGGCTAGCAAAGGATTCTAAATAGCAAGCACCACATGTTGGAGGATCTATAACAATATAACTTCTATACAAATATACCCAAGCATAACTCATTATGTTGTCTTCCTTGTCCAATTTCAACTAATTTGCTCAGGTTGAAAATAATTAATGGGGCTCACAATCATAGAAGATGTCTAAGATAGTATATTTATATGTGAAATCTCTCTTCCTTCAATATTCTTTCATGCATCCTTTTACCATAATATAATTTCAGATTTATTAAATTCAAATCATTCAACCATTTACTCATAGGATATAAGTGAAGCACACGAGTAAATGACAAACTACTCCAAAAAGATATAAGTGAAGATCGATGAGTAGTTAAATAATTATATAGCTATGTGAAGACTCTCTCTCATTTAAGAATTTCAGATCTTGGTATTTTATTCAAACAGCAAGCAAAACAAAAGAAAAATAAAATGACGCTCCAAGCAAAACACATATCATGTGGTGAATAAAAATATAGCTCCAAGTAAAGTTACCGATGAACAAAGACGAAAGAGGGGATGCCATCCGGGGCATCCCCAAGATTAGGCTCTTGGTTTTCCTTGAATATTACCTTGGGGTGCCTTGGGCATCCCCAAGCTTAGGCTCTTGCCACTCCTTATTCCATTGTCCATCGAATCTTCACCCAAAACTTGAAAACTTCACAACACAAAACTCAACTGAGAACTCGTAAGCTCCGTTAGTATAAAAAAATAAAACCACCACTTAGGTACTGTTGTGAAATCATTCTAAATTCATATTGGTGTAATATCTACTGTATTCCAACTTCTCTATAGTTCATACCCTCCAATACTACTCATAGATTGATCAAAATAAGCAAACAACACATAGAAAACAGAATCTGTCAAAAACAGAACAGTCGGTAGTAATCTGTATCAAACCTATACTTCTGGAACTCTAAAAATCCTACCAAATTATTAAGTCCTATTAAATTTGTGTACCAATCCATATCAAAAAGAATCAGATCAAAATCACGTTTTTGTGAATTATCAAAACTAATTCACTGGGTGCAAAAGTTTTTGATTTTCAGCAGGATCAACACAACTATCACCGTAAGCTATCCTAAAGGTCTTACTTGGCACTTTATTGAAACAAAAGCTATAAAACATGATTACTACAGTAGCATAATAATGTGGACACATAAAAACAGTAAATGTAAATATTGGGTTGTCTCCCAACAAGCGCTTTTAATGCCTTTTAGCTAGGCATGATGATTTCAATGATGCTCGTATAAAAGATAAGAATTGAGGCCCTGTTTGATAGCAAAGCACTAGAAAAACCAAAGTATTGAAAACTACAGTAATTTAGCCTGTAGGTATAAAATACCATGGTTTCAACATAACAACGTTTTTTTTGGAGTATTCACAAAGCAGAGGACCTGTTTGGTTAGGCCACAAAATGCTGTAGAATTTACTAGATAATAGCCGTTGGTTGTGCATGCATTCATAGCTAGCTAGCTGTTGCATTTAGCAGTACAAACTCTATTTCTGTTCCCGGACAATCACCACTCGTAGAATTTATTGAGAACTTGAAGCAAGCTAGTAGGTGAATCTTCTTTAAAATGGAACATATCGGTTATAGAAAAACGGGATAATGATGCATTATCCATCTGAGGGTGACCTCGGTGGTGCACAGAACAACATTGAAACTTCAGAAAGCTGAAATCCATGGCAACAACGGAGTGGCCGGCAGGTCAGAGTTCACTCAATCGACATCATCAACTATGCGTGACCTCCGGGCAGTGCCCTTGATCCCCCCAGGCGCCAGGGTCATCGCCAGTGGCCCAAACGCGGAGCTCCTCCTCCTCATCGCCTTCTCCTCAGCAACAGAAAGACGACATTGAGGTAGCAGCGGCTAGCCGTATATTCCATCATGGGCGGAGCTGAGCGACATGCAAGCTCGGGAAAGGCGCGGCCGTACGGAGGAAGGGGCCGGTCGTCGGCAGAGGCCGGAGGAGCGACGGTGAAGGACATTCTACTCACCTTTGGTCTCTCTATCGCCGTCTATTTCATTCCCAATGTCCGCGAGGGAGATATCTCCAAAGACGGCAGCGGCGGCGTGGGAGCGATTCCTGTGTTATAGATCGAGCGAGTATCGGGGAAGAAGATAACGACGTCCCACCCTTCTTTTTGGCTGCTCTGTTTTTAAAAAAGAGGTTCGGGGTTCTTTTTATTATGCAGAGAAAAAACCACAGTTTAACCAATACTGCAATATTAAAACCATAATTGTTAGAGGCAACCAAACACATCATTGCAAATAAAACTATGGTAATCTTAAAAACTGTAGTATTCTTAAAACACATAGAAAATACTTTGTTATCAAACAGGGCCTGAAACACAATGGGAGCATCATGAAGAATATGACTAGCACATTTAAGCCTAACCCACTTCCTATGCATAGGGATTTTGTGAGCAAACAACTTATGGGAACAATAATCAACTAGCATAGGAAGGGAAAACAAGCACAACTTCAAAACTTTAAGCACATAGAGGCGAAACTTGATATTATTGCAATTCGTACAAGCATATGTTCCTCCCTCATAATAATTTTCAGTAGCATCATGAATGAATTCAACAATATAACCAGCACCTAAAGCATTCTTTTCATGATCTACTTGCATAGAAAATTTACTACTCTCCATATAAGCAAAATTCTTGTCATTCGGAATAGTGGGAGTATCATAAGAGACTCGAATATTATAAATTCTTTCCACATTAACAGAGTAATGTTCAGAAAAAGGGTAATCATAATCATGACAAGTTTTATAAATATAATCATCACTACTTTTTATAGCATAAGTTTCATCACAATAATCATCATAAGTAGCAACTTTGTTCTCATCATAATCGATTGAAACCTCTTCCAAGATAGTGGAATCATCACTAAATAAAGGCATGACCTCTCCAAATCCACTTTCATAAATATTATAATATTCAACATCCTCCAAAATAGTGGGATCATTACTTCCTAAAGTTGACACTCTTCCAAACCCACTTTCATCAATATAATCATCATAAGTAGGAGGCATGCTATCATCATTACAAATTTGCATATCAAAACTTGGGAGGCTAAAAATATCATCCTCATTAAACATAGCATCCCCAAGCTTGGGACAAACATTAATTGCAGCAAATATATTCTCAAATATGTCATCCTCATCGAACATAGCTTCCCCAAGCTTGGGCCTTTTCATATCATAAGCATATCACTATCATCATTAATAGTATGGATAGCACCAATAGTATAGCAATTATCATCATCACAATGAGTAGTAGGAGCAACATCATTTGAGGGGGATACCTTTCTATCCTTGCTTTTCCGTCTTTTCTTTTTATTCTTCACATCATGTGTAGGTTCAATCCTCTAAGCTCTTTATTAATGAGATTGGTTGAATAGAAAGCTCCTCCTCATTACCTGATTCGTCATAAGAAATAATAGGAGGATATTGGTAAGTCCCTTCCCTTTCATTAGTATTCTCATCATCTTCTATTTGCTTTCTTTTCTTTATGTAATCGGCAATATAAGGATTTTCGATGCAATTCACCGCACAATACATATAAATCTCCTCTAGATCATTCTTATGGGCAAATTCTGGAAGGTCCTTAATTAAACATTTCATTTCTTCATAACCCAAAAGCAAAATAAGTTCATTATGATGTGCAAGGGAAATCAAATCATCACAATTCTTGGACACAATTCGATCATGAAACAATTTGCATCGGAGATGTAAATGACCACGTTCATTGCAAAGTTCACAAGTACGGCAAATGAATTTTAAATTTTCAGCACTAACATCAAGCCTTTCTTGCAACCATTTAGTTTCTAAATGCTTATGCCTCTTGCAATATCTATCTTCCCTATTTGGTGTGCACTTGCAAACCCAATGCACTCCACAAAAATTGACATGCTTATAGGAGACATTTTCATCATAACTAGTGCAATCATCATTAGTACTATGGATATTCAAAGAGTTCATACTAACAACATTGCAATCATGCTCATCATTGAAAGATTTAGTGCCAAACATTTTATAGACTTCTTCTTCCAGCACTTGAGCACAATTTTCCTTTCCATCATTCTCATGAAAGATATTAAAAAGATGAAGCGTATGAGGCAAACTCAATTCCATTTTTTGTAGTTTTCTTTTATAAACCAAACTAGTGATAAAACAAGATACAAAAATATTCGATTGCAAGATCTAAAGATATACCTTCGAGCACTCACCTCCCTGGCAACGGCGCCAGAAAAGAACTTGATGTCTACTACACAACCTTCTTCTTGTAGACGTTGTTGGGCCTCCAAGTGCAGAGGTTTGTAGGACAGTAGCAAATTTCCCTCAAGTGGATGACCTAAGGTTTATCAATCCATGGGAGGCGTAGGATGAAGATAGTCTCTCTCAAGCAAACCTACAACCAAATAACAAAGAGTCTCTTGTGTCCCCAACACACCCAATACAATGGTAAATTGTATAGGTGCACTAGTTCGGCGAAGAGATGGTGATACAAGTGCAACATGGATGGTAGATATAGGTATTTGTAATCTGAAAATATAAAAACAGCAAGGTAACTAATGATAAAAGTGAGCATAAACGGTATTGCTATGCTAGGAAACAAGGCATAGGGTTCATACTTTCACTAGTGCAAGTTGTCTCAACAATAATAACATACTTGGATCATATAACAAAGAGTCATTCCAAAGCCACTAATAGCGGAGAACAAACGAAGAGATTATGGTAGGGTACGAAACCACCTCAAAGTTATCCTTTCTGTTCTATCTATTTAAGAGTCCGTAGTAAAATAACATGAAGCTATTCTTTCCGTTCAATCTATCATAGAGTTCATACTAGAATAACACCTTAAGACACAAATCAACCAAAACCCTAATGTCACCTAGATACTCCATTGTCACCTCAAGTATCCGTGGGCATGATTATACGATATGCATCACACAATCTCAGATTTATCTATTCAACCAACACAAAGTACTTCAAAGAGTGGCCCAAAGTTTCTACCGAAGAGTCAAGACAATAACGTGTGCCAAACCTTATGCATAGGTTCATGGGCAGAACCCGCAAGTTGATCACCAAAACATACATCAAGTGGATGACGTGATATCCCATTGTCACCACAGATAAGCACGGAAAGACATACATCAAGTGTTCTCAAATCATTACAGACTCAATCCGATAAGATAACTTCAAAGGGAAAACTCAATCCGTCACAAGAGAGTAGAGGGGGGAGAAACATCATAAGATCCAACTATAATAGCAAAGCTCATGATACATCAAGATCGTGCCATAGAGAGAACACGAGAGAGAGAGAGAGAGAGAGAGATCAAACACATAGCTACTGATACATACCCTCAGTCCCGAGGGTGAACTACACCCTCCTCGTCATGGAGAGCGCCGGGATGATGAAGATGGCCACCGGTGAGGGATCCCCCCTTCGGCAGGGTGCCGGAACGGGCTCCCGAGAGGTTTTTGGTGGCTACAGAGGCTTACGGTGGCGGTACTTCTGATCTATCTTGTTCTTCGATGTTTTAGGGTATATGGGAATATATAGGCGAAAGAAGTCATAAGATAGGAGGCATGCTTTCATCATAATAAATTTGCTCATCAAAACTTGGGGGACAAAAAATATCATCTTCGTCAAACATAGCTTCCCCAAGCTTGTGGCTTTGCATATCATTAGCATCATGGCTATTCAAGGAATTCATACTAACAACATTGCAATCGTGCTCATCATACAAAGATTTAGTACCAAACATTCTATAGATTTCTTCTTCTAGCACTTGAGCTCAATTTTCCTTTTCATCAAACTCACAAAAGATATTAAAAAGATGAAGCGTATGAGGCAAACTCAATTCCATTTTTTTGGTAGTTTTCTTTTATAAACTAAACTAGTGATAAAACAAGAAACAAAAAGATTCGATTGCAAGATCAAAAAATATACCTTCAAGCACTCACCTCCCCAACAACGGCGCCAGAAAAGAGCTTGATATCTACTACACAACCTTCTTCTTGTAGACGTTGTTGGGCCTCCAAGTGCAGGGGTTTGTAGGACAGTAGCAAAGTTCTCTCAAGTGGATGACCTAAGGTTTATCAATCCGTGGGAGGCGTAGGATCAAGATGGTCTCTCTCAAACAACCCTGCAACCAAATAACAAAGAGTCTCTTGTGTCCCCAACACACCCAATACAATGGCAAATTGTATAGGTGCACTAGTTCGGCGAAGAGATGGTGATACAAGTGCAATATGGATGGTAGATATAGGTTCTTGTAATCTGAAATTATAAAAACAGCAAGGTAACTAATGATAAAAGTGAGCACAAACGGTATTGCAATGCTAGGAAACAAGGCCTAGGGTTCATACTTTCACTAGTGCAAGTTCTCTCAACAATAATAACATAACTGGATCATATAACTATCCCTCAACATGCAACAAAGAGTCACTCCAAAGTCACTAATAGCGGAGAACCAACGAAGAGATTATTGTAGGGTATGAAACCACCTCAAAGTTATCCTTTCTGATCGATATATTTAAGAGTCCATAGTAAAATAACATGAAGCTATTCTTTCCGTTTGACCTATCATAGAGTTCGTACTAGAATAACACCTTAAGACACAAATCAACCAAAACCCTAATGTCACCTAGATACTCCAATGTCACCTCAAGTATCCGTGGGTATGATTATACGATATGCATCACACAATCTCAAATTCTCCTATCCAAACCAACACAAAGTACTTCAAAGAGTGCCCAAAGTTTCTACCAGAGAGTCAAGACGAAAACGTGTGCCAACCCCTATGCATAAGTTCATTGAACCCGCAAGTTGATCACCAACACATACATCAAGTAGATGACGTGAATATCCCATTGTCACCACAGATAAGCACGGCAAGACATACATCAAGTGTTCTCAAATCCTTAAAGACTCAATCCAATAAGATAACTTCAAAGGGAAAATTCAATTCATCAAAAGAGAGTAGAGGGGGAGAAACATCATAAGATCCAACTATAATAGCAAAGCTCGTGATACATCAAGATCGTATCACCTCAAGAACACGAGAGAGAGAGGGAGAGAAAGAGAGAGAGAGAGAGAGAGAGAGAGGGAGATCAAACACATAGCTACTGGTACATACCCTCAGCCCGAGGGTGAACTACTCCCTCCTCGTCATGGAGAGTGCCGGGATGATGAAGATGGCCACCGGTGAGGGATCCCCCCTCCGGCAGGGTGCCGAAACGGGCTCCCGAGAGATTTTTGGTGGCTACAGAGGCTTGTGGCGGCGAACTCCCGATCTATTGTGCTCCCCGATGTTTTTAGGGTATATGGAGATATATGTGGGGACCGATTCTCCGGGCATTAATTTCCAAAAAATGGCCCTTGTGCTCACCAGCCCCAGGATAACTGTTAGGTGATGAGGCACCAACTTGATACAGAATTTCCAAGCAAGATACAAAATATGTAGTACAAGACCATTCTGGCCCTGAGTACAACAAATGGTTTCTAATGATTGATGGCGGAAACGGTTTGTGGATCATCAGTGTCTATGAGACTCCAATTCCCATAGGAACAGCTGACCAGGTTAACTCCTATCATCGCGAGGCTGCTATCACCGCTACTTAGGTTCCGAGACTGTCGGCACGGTCGCTCCTCTCCGCGCAAGAAAATCTGGCCAAGACAATAGCCAGGGACAAGCCAGTGAGTACTTTGAATGTACTCGCAAACATTATGAACACAGGTATAATATAACAGTGATGTGCTAAAAAAATATTTTATGCTCATGATGTCAGTCACAAAAGATAAATAAAACTCTGATGCGTGCAAGCATGTTATTTATGAATATGCAATAACATAGTAGTATTAAAATTATGAAATAAATAACAAGTATGCCACAGTCGGGCGTCTTAGCGACACCACATAAAGGGCTTTAAAAGAAATGCCACAGTCGGCGTCTTAGCGACACCGCATAAAGGACTTTAAAAGAAATGCCACAGTCGTGCATCTTAGCGACACCGCATAAAGGGCTTTAAAAGAAATGCCATAGTCGGGCGTCTTAGCGACACCACATAAAGGGCTTCAAAAGAAATGCGACAGTCGGGCGTCTTAGCGACACCACATAAAGGGCTTTAAAAGAAATGCCACAGTCGGGCGTCTTAGCGACACCACATAAAGGGCTTTAAAAGAAATGCCACAGTCGGGCGTCTTAGCGACACCACATAAAGGGCTTTAAAAGAAATGCCACAGTCGGACGTCTTAGCGACACCACATAAAGGGCTTTAAAAGAAAACACAGTGAATGTCTAGGAGGTAGAACCATCCCAGGGATATTCGATAATATCAATAATATCACGGGTTAGTCCACAAAAAAAATCATAATTATCACAAGTCACAAGTCGTGATTTTAGTTCTGGTTTAACAGTTTCACCTCCGAAGACCGACACTAAGACCGACACTTGACCCATCCCAGACTGTAATCCTTAACCAAGGACATGGCTATTCGAATAGGTTTAGTCTCTGTAGAGGCTGTACTCTTTACCCACGAGTGACGGATTCCTTTAGTCCTCAAGAGTAATTCCATCTATGATCTTTTAGTTGGAAACGCATCTAACTTGCACACACCAGCTTAACTCACATGTGTCTGGAATCACCCACGACACCTGTCAAGCAAAACTCTAAGTCGGGAGGCTACAACCTCGACGTAACATGGGATCACAAAATTTATACCGCGCGCAAACTGGGGAGCTACCCCCTTCGGCTACAACCGAAACACCCATGCTCCCGGACCCGGTGACATGACTACCGGATGCCTCCAGTATCTTCCACCATGGCCTCTCTGTACGGTGTGTGCTAGGAAAGGGGTTGACAACTTACTGAACCGTACCCTACCTTTGGTAGGGACAAGTGGCGGCACGAAACAAGTATGGGGGTGACCGGAACAAGACTCGATCTATGGTCAACTCAGGAGGTTCAGATATTTCCTGCATGATTAGCATAACCATACATATACTTCAACCAACAGATAGAAACACCACGCGACGTACCCCCTCATGCCATACCGGACACGGCCATCTCGACGGAGAACTAGGGGCAAGACTGTGTCTACCCAAGATAGAGGCCTTCCCCGGCTTCCCTTCCGATATGCATGAGAGGCATATGACGGTGATTTCCATCATAACCATATCAACTCCATCAGCATAAAAATTATTATTATGCACTCATGAGTAGGATCACATCCTCACATAAAATGACGTATGCTTGTGTCGGGGTGGTGTTGTCACCGAATCAAGCAACACACACAAAAATTTCACCAGGGTTCAGAATGCTTGCCTTCAGGTCATGGGAAGGCACGGTGCATTCCAAAACATCTTGAAATCTTCAAAAATCCTATTTAAAAGAATTTATATGAATTAACACACAAAAACAAAACAGCACAAAAAGTTGTTTTGAAATTTTTTCAAACAAATCTTAAAATAAACTAGACAATATTTCAGAGAGGTAGGAAAAAGAATTAATTTATTTGGAGTTGTAATTAATAAGATATAGCCGGTCAAAGTTTGGTCCAAATCTGTTATTTAAATAAAAACAGAAAAGAAAACGTTTCGAATATGCACGTACACATCGAAGGCGTACTTTGGAAATGCGCTTCCAATTAACCAACGTGGACTGGGGCGGGGTCACTGACAGTGGGTCCAAGGGGCCCACTGGTCAGGTTTGACCAGTCCATTCCTCCCTCTTCTTCCTTCACCCGAACGGAGGCGCGGCGGCGGCGATCAACGCCGGCGAATGGCCGCTCCCTGCAGGCTCCAGAGAGTCGGGATGGATCCGCAAGACCGGGGCGGTCCTCACGGTGGTCGTTGGGTTGGCGGGGGTGGAGGGAGTCGCCGACGGTGAGCTTCGGCGGAGGAGGCCTCGGGAGCAAAGTGCTTTTGGGGCTGCGGTGGTTCCCAATCGAAATTGAGTAGGGGAAAGGGTTCACGGGAGGAAGAGAAGGCTCCTGGTGGAGAGAGTGGAGAGGGGGAGGTCTTAGTGGTGCCGGAATGGCCAGGGCGATGGCGGCGGCAGGAGTTGTCGGAGACGGGGAAGAAAACCTCCCCGGGTCGATTGCGAGCTAGGGAAGCGCCATTGGGGTGGCCTGAGGTTGCCTGTGTGCGGGAACGGGCTCGGGGCTTACTTAAATAGGCGAGTCGAGGCGGTTCAGCGGCGGCCGCGGATAAGGTCGCCGACGACCGTCTTTTGTAGCTGCAGGGCATCGTGGCGAGGCTGGGGATGGCGGCAGGAGCTAGCGGACGAGCGGCTACTGCTCCAAGGGCGAGCTGGCGAGCGGAGGTGGCTTGGGCGGTGCTGGCCAGCGCAGGAGCTGTCGGGCGGCAGTGGCGGCTAGCTGCTGGCCTGCCGGAGACGTGGCGAGAGCTGCGGGGCTCGTGGGTGCATAAGGGGACACGGCGTGCTGGCTGCGGTCGGTCACGGACCGGAGTGAGTGCGGGGCAGGACGCGGCGGCTCGTGCGCACGTGCGTGCCAAACGCACGCTCTGGGCACGCCCAGAGCATGCCCGGGACGTGCTCGATGAAATGCCAGGGTGGCCTAGAGGTCGCGGTTGAGGCTGGCAAGAAACTGGGCTGGTTTAGAGTTAGCAAGGGAATCAAGGGACATGGTGGATAGATCAGGGGCTCAAGTTCACAATGTAAACTTGAAATCATGCCAAATCTGGCTATGCACTCAAGGTGTTTGACAAAATGCCAAAGACACCTAGGCAATTCTTGGAGTGGCCAAATCTCCTAGAGTGGGGTGTCTTTAGAAGAAAGAGGGGGTGGTGAGGTTAGTTTGCCAAAAGGAGAAACTTGCTAGTGTAAGTTTTGCGAAACTACAATTCTGGACAGGGAGTAAATGGCATCATTACATGGACCAAAAGTGTTCCAAATAGTGGATGCTCCTGGACTTAGGGGTTTTGTAGGGTTGACTATAAGCATGAGAAAGCACAAGGTCACTTGAGCAAGACTGGATGGGGTTACAGTAGAAAACGCAAGTCTTGTCCAGAATGAAAAGGAGGTTGATTCACTCAGTTCTTCCAAAGAACAACACTAGGTGTTTGCATAAAGTTGGATGGCATGCTACCACTGACGTCCCATAATTTTGGTGGAGGCTCTAAAGAAATATTTAAATAGGCTATAGTGCAAAAGTGCCCACTGGACCAGATTTGAAAATCAGGTGTAAAACTCAAAATGTGAAATGAAATAATTATATTATTGTACAAAAGTGATTTAGAGGCATCACATGACATCTCTAATTTTGGTTGGAATATTAGTTAAAGTTATCAAATAGTTGTAGTTCAAACAGAGCTCCAAAACTTAAAGCAAGTCGTTTTAATGATTATAGCTCAGGATGGAATAATTTAATAAATAAATCCACTGATTAAAAAATGAGAGAGCATAGAAGTCCAATATGTTTTGGAAAGATCCACTTGGGAAAATAAAACTCCTTAACATTATAAGAAAAGTTCTGAAATCAACAGAAATGTCTAGAATGCAAAAAAATTAAACTCTTGGCAAAATTTTAATAACTAAAACCTGGTTAAATTTTTGGGGTGTTACAATTACTACCCCCCTTAAGAAAAAAAATCTCGTCCTCGAGATTTGTTAAGGGTTGTAAAACAAAATACTTTTACCTGGTCAAAAGATCATTTAACTTAAGCGGTAAAAAGTGGCTACAGTGAGAGGGCAATAAGTGGTGAGTATGGGATACTGGCGTTGTGTGGAGAAGTTACACGTTTAGGAAAACGAGCGATTTCTACGCTGAACGCTGTGAATTTAGAATAAATTCTAAATTCCAGAATACGCTGGTCGTACCCGAGAGCACAGTGCTCCCTTTGGCTGACAGGTGGGACCAGGGCCCACTGTCAGTCTCTCCTTCTTCCTCTGGCTCTCTCTTCTTCCTCTCTCCCACGCGCTTTCCCGGCTTTCTCCACCAGCGACGTTTAGCGCGAAGGGCATCTAGGCCGTACTGCGGTAGTGCACGGCGTGCTTGCTGCCGGTGCAGTGTGCACTCACCTCGCGGGCCAGTGCGCTGTCGGCACTGCTCGCGGATTCGCTTCCGAACACCGGCGATCAGGCGACGAGCGGCGCTGGTGGACTTCGCCCACCATACACCGATCTTGAGCTATAAAACGACCATGGTGCTCCTTCTTCATCTTCGCACTTGGCCTCGTTTCTCCTCCTCCTTCTCCTCCATTACTGCTCACCGGAGCTAGTGACGAGGCTCCAATGGCGGAGACGGTGCCGGACTGGTACGTGATCTTGGTGGGTGGAGGGCTGGCGGCAGTGCTGGGGCTCACTATGCTCCTGTGCGCGATGATCTATGACGATCATTGTGATGCTTCCGCTCGGGTGCTGGCTCTTCGCGGTGGCGGTGGGGATTAGGCGTAATCCCGCTTGTTAACTGTTGTCGGTGTGCCGGAGGTGATTAGTATCCGGATGATTATCCGCTAATCTCTCCCTTGGAGGCATGTGGAGTGCTTAGGGAGATGGTCGGTGAGATGCAACATGGTTGCGCGTATTTGCAAGCAGTGTAAGAGTCCGAGTGGTTGTGGGTCTTCTGTCGTGGTGCTGCGTGAATAAAAATAATCCATGCAGTGAGAGGATAAATGATGCAGCAACTCAGGGAAAAGAAATCTCATTCCAGGATTTTCGCGGTTACACAGGTTAATCACGAAGAAAAACTACTCATACTAGTAGAAACTAAATATTCGACTCGTCGCACAAATTCGAGGTACCATGCATAAGTTACAATGTAATAATAAATGCTGAAGTAACAAACACAGAAGTGACGTCTAAAATGAGAATGGTAACTGGACAGGGTCTCAAGAAAAAGTCTCTGGCAATGGAACACACTCCTCTTCTATCGGAGGAAGTGGATTGACCAGTCGATGTATGTATCTCTCCGGGTCGGGCCTCAGTGGTCTGCCGATGGCAATCTGAGGATTCAAATCAGTGAGACTCTGGAGATAATCCATCACTCGCTGGTTCAAATGCTCTTGAGCGATGATGTACTGGATAAGGTTGGCTAGCACTGGGTCTCTCTCAATCCGCCCACCGGGAAAAGATGTCACTCCTCCGGGTGCTGCACGGCTCAAAAAATAATAATATCCTCGTTCACGGGCATAGGGTACCGCGAATCGAAGACGAGCAATTGCTTCATTCGCAGCAGCTTCTATGGCCAAGCGTGGGGTTGGCATAGATTTCCCCACGAAGGAAACTTCTGTTGGATCTTGGTTAGGGTCTATGGGAGGAATGTGTACTGCTGCCCAATATTCTGAGGTGGAAGGGGTGATTCTAGATTTGAACAACTCGTACTGGGGTGGCTGGGTAGAACCCATGGTACTGCAGGTAAAGTCCCACAATATTTTGACAAAGCTACCTGGGGTTGCATCTGGGGTTCTCTGATAAATACTAGGGCTCGGCATGGCAAGAAATGGTTGTGAGAGTGGTGCACGAGGTGAGGGTTGCTGGGTAAGGTCACAGGGTGGCCTTCTTATATAGCATCTGGGTTGGTTTATTTACCATAGTGAAAGGTAATAAATCTGCCAGATCACCTCCAAGAATCGGGGTCAGTGTTAGAGATACACATATCTCATAAAGAGACGTTTTACAGTGGGTGTCGTCGGGGTTGGTTTTGGTAGCTGTGCCCGGAAAATGCGCAACTATGCGCTGACAAAACACGCTAGGCTAATATTAAAACAGAGGCAGAACGACAGGCTGTGTTAATATACAAGGTCGCACGATTACAAGCGAGGATCTACTGAGACTCGGTACTACTAGTACGGCTTAGTCTACCTTGTTTATGTCTAAACGGGCGTGCCTAGTGGATGTCGAGGCTTCTCCACGTGTCTCACTGTCGGGATTAGTCAGAGATGGTGGAGGGACTGCAGGGTTGGGGTAGCGATGATGACTATCGCGGGGATTGTTGGCCACAATTCCGTTGGAGTGTGCTCCCAAAAGGTGACAAAGCACTTCTGGGGTCATCAAGACACCTTGGCCGCTCGCTGGAGCTGACCTCAGGGTCTCGATCGGGTGTCCGAATAGCACGACTGGGTTGTCAGCGTCGGGCTCGGCTTCCCTGCTTGCCGGGGCTCTGCGAACCAGCTCTCCTCGAGCTGCGATCAGATCAATGGTGATCTGGTCGAACAGTGCCTCTAGTGCACTTACATAGCGCACTAGGTGCGACAATGCGGGATCCGTCTCGTGATCTCCGTTGGCAACTTGGGGTGGTCTACCATACCCTTCACGCCCGGGGTAGTAGTAGAACGAGCGACAGTTAACTCTGGGCGACAACTGCCAGAGTTGAACTATAGCCTCTTGAGCAGCTAGCTGGATGGCTTGTGGCTCAAAGGAAGTTGTCCTTCCGGTGAACCTGTAGGGGCGTTCTGGCGACAGACCCCTACCGTAGATGTGCACAGTGGCCCAGAATTGGCGGTCCTCACCGCTCATGGGTCCTTGGTACACAACATATTCCGGGGGCTCTTCTAACGCATAGGCACGACGGGTGAGGTTTGTGAGTATGGTCACGAAACCTCCAAGATTGGTCGATGTGGTCTCATTGTGCACTATGGGACCAGGCATTGTGGCTAGGTTGGGGAAGAGGCTGTGCTATGCTGGGTTGAGGCTAGCGTGCCCTTTTTATAGAAAAGGGAACGGAGTCTTCCTTCGCACGCTTGCGAATGAGACATTTTTGCCATCGGTCACTGGTGTGTGATCGACAGGCTAGGCTGATAGGTTGGGCACCGACTGCCAAAAGTGTCGGGATCACAGTGTGGCTATCTTGCACAGGAAGCTTGGCTGGGGTTTTGGTTAGGACCTGGTGGGTTGGTTTGCCTAAGTTTTCCAACTTGCCTAAGATAGGATTAGCCAATGGTCAGCCTGGTTCTGGTACCAAGTTTGTGGGGACCGATTCTCCGGGCATTAATTTCCAGAAAATGGCCCTTGTGCTCACCAGCCCCAGGATAACTGTTAGCTGATGAGGTACCAACTTGATACAGAATTTCCAAGCAAGATACAAAATATGTAGTACAAGACCATTCTGGCCCGTGAGTACAACAAATGGTTTCTAATGATTGATGGCGGAAACGGTTTGTGGATCATCAGTGTCTATGGGACTCCAATTCCCACAGGAACAGCTGACCATGTTAACTCCTATCTTCGCGAGGCTGCTATCACCGCTGCTTAGGTTCCGGGACTGTCGGCACGGTCGCTCCTCTCCGTGCAAGAAAATCTGGCCAAGACAATAGCCAGGGACAAGCCAGTGAGTACTTTGAATGTACTCACAAACATTATGAACACATGTATAATATAACAGTGATGTGCTGAAAAAATATTTTATGCTCATCACGTCAGTCACAAAAGATAAATAAAACTCCGATGCGTGCAAGCATGTTATTTATGAATATGCAATAACATAGTAGTATTAAAATTATCAAATAAATAACAAGTATACCACAGTCGGGCGTCTTAGCGACACCACATAAAGGGCTTTAAAAGAAATGTCACAGTCGGGCGTCTTAGCGACACCGCATAAAGGGCTTTAAAAGAAATGCCACAGTCGGGCGTCTTAGTGACACCGCATAAAGGGCTCTAAAAGAAATGCCACAGTCGGGCGTCTTAGCAACACCACATAAAGGGCTTCAAAAGAATTGCCACAGTCGGGCGTCTTAGCGACACCACATAAAGGGCTTTAAAAGAAATGCCACAGTCGGGCGTCTTAGCGACACCACATAAAGGGCTTTAAAAGAAATGCCACAGTCGGGCGTCTTAGCGACACCACATAAAGGGCTTTAAAAGAAATGCCACAGTCGGGCGTCTTAGCGACACCACATAAAGGGCTTTAAAAGAAAACATAGTGAATATCCAGGAGGTAGAACCACCCCAAGGATATTCGATAATATCAATAATATCACGGGTTAGTCCACAACAAATAATAATAATAATAATCATAATTATCACAAGTCACAAGTCATGATTTCTGTTCTGGTTTACAGTTTCACCTCCGAAGACCGACACTAAGACCGACACTTGACCCATCCCAGACTGTAATCCTTAACCAAGGACACGTCCATTCGAATAGGTTTAGTCTCTGCAGAGGGTGTACTCTTTACCCACGAGTGACGGATTCCTTTAGTCCTCAAGACAATATTTGAGAGAGGTAGGAAAAAGAATTAATTTATTTGGAGTTGTAATTAATAAGATATAGCCGGTCAAAGTTTGGTCAAAATCTGTTATTTAAATAAAAACAGAAAAGAAAACTTTTTGAATATGCACGTACACGTCGAAGGCGTACTTTGGAAGTGCGCTTCCACTTAACCCACGTGGACTGTGGCGGGGTCACTGACAGTGGGTCCAGGGGGCCCACTGGTCAGGTTTGACCAGTCCATTCCTCCCTCTTCTTCCTTCGCCCGAACGGAGGCGTGGCGGCGGCGATCAACGCCGGCGAATGGTTGCTCCCCGCGGGCTCCAGAGAGTCGGGATGGATCCGCAAGACCGGGGCGGTCCTCACGGTGGTCGTTGGGTTGGTGGGGGTGGATGGAGTCACCGACGGTGAGCTTCACGGCGGAGGAGGCCTCAGGAGCAAAGTGCTTTTGGGGCTGAGATGGTTCCCGATCGAAATCGAGTAGGGAAAGGGTTCACGGGAGGAAGAGAAGGCTCCTGGTGGAGAGAGTGGAGAGGGGGAGGTCTTAGTGGTGCTGGAATGGCCGGGGCGGTGGCGGCGGCAGGAGTTGCCGGAGACGGGGAAGAAAACCTCCCCGGGTCGATTGCGATCTAGGGAAGCGCCATTGGGGTGGCCTGAGGTTGCCTGTGTGCAGGAACGGGCTCGGGGCTTACTTAAATAGGCGAGTCGAGGCGGTTCAGCGGCGGCCGCGGATAAGGTCGCCGACGACCGTCTTTTGTAGCTGCAGGGCATCGTGGCGAGGCTGGGGTTGGCGGCAGGAGCTAGCGGACGAGCGGCTACTGCTCCAAGGGCGAGCTGGCGAGCGGAGGTGGCTTGGGCGGCGCTGGCCAGTGCAGGAGCTGTCGGGCGGCGGTGGCGGCTAGCTGCTGGCCTACCGGAAACATAGCGAGAGCTGCGGGGCTCGTGGGTGCAGAAGGGGACACGGCGTGCTGGCTGCGGTCGGTCACGGACCGGAGTGAGTGCGGGGCGGGACACAGCGGCGCGGGCGCACGTGCGTGCCAAACGCAGGCTCTGGGCGCGCCCAGAGCATGCCCGGGACGTGCTCGATGAAATGCCAGGGTGGCCTAGAGGTCGCGGTTGAGGCTGGCAAGAAACAGGGCTGGTATAGAGTTAGCAAGGGAATCAAGGGACATGGTGGATAGATCAGGGGCTCAAGTTCACAATGTAAACTTGAAATCATGCCAAATCTGGCTATGCACTCAGGGTGTTTGACAAAATGCCAAAGACACCTAGGCACATCTTCGAGTGGCCAAATCTCCCAGAGTGGGGTCTCTTTAGAAGAAAGAGGGGGTGGTGAAGTTAGTTTGCCAAAAGGAGAAACTTGCTAGTGTAAGTTTTGCGAAACTACAATTCTGGATAGGGAGTAAATGGCATCATTACATGGACCAAAAGTGTTGCAAATAGTGGATGCTCCTGGACTTAGGGGTTTTGCAGGGTTGACTATAAGCATGAGAAAGCACAAGGTCACTTGAGCAAGACTAGATGGGGTTATAGTAGAAAACACAAGTCTGGTCCAGAATGAAAAGGGGGTTGATTCACTCAATTCTTCCAAAGAACAACACTAGTTTTTGCATAAAGTTGGATGGCATGCTACCACTGACATCCCATAATTTTGGTGGAGGCTCTAAAGAAATATTTAAAGGGGCTATAGTGCAAAAGTGCCCACTGGACCAGATTTGAAAATCAGGTGTAAAACTCAAAATGTGAAATGAAATAATTATATTATTGCACAAAAGTGATTTGGAGGCATCATATGACATCTCCAATTTTGGTCGGAATATTAGTTAAAGTTATCAAATGGTTGTAGTTCAAACAGAGCTCCAAAACTTAAAACAAGTCATTTTAATGATTATAGCTCAGGATGGAATAATTTAATAAATAAATCCACTGATTAAAAAAATGAGAGAGCATAGAAATCCAATATGTTTTGGAAAGATCCACTTGGGAAAATAAAACTCCTTAACATTATAAGAAAAGTTCTGAAATCAACAGAAATGTCCAGAATGCAAAAATTTGAAACTCTTGGCAAAATTTTAATAACTAAAACCTGGTTAAATTTTTGGGGTGTTACAATATATAGGCGAAAGAAGTTGGTCAGTGGAGCCACGAGGGGCCCATGAGGGTGGGGGGCGCACCCAGGGGGGTAGGGCGTGCCTCCCTGCCTCGTGGCTTCCTCATTGCTTCCCTTACGTGCACTCCAAGTCTCCTGGATTGCTTCCGTTCCAAAAATAACTCTCCCAAAGGTTTCATTCCGTTTGGACTCCGTTTGATATTCCTTTTCTTCGAAACACTGAAATAGGCAAGAAAACAGCAAATTGGGCTGGGCCTCCGGTTAATAGGTTAGTCCCAAAAATAATATAAAAGTGTATAATAAAGCCCATAAACATCCAAAACAGATAATAATATAGCATGAATGCTTCATAAATTATATATACGTTGGATACGTATCAGCGTGCGACCCAGCATGGACGGGACGGGATGACACAGTCATAATTTCAGTTTTTCTAGTTTTCCACGGTAAGCTGGCGCGCTAAGCCATGCCTGCTTATGCATTGGATTCCGATGACCATCGCGTTTCCCGCGACACGCTGGTTCGCCTACCTTCCGCCTATAAGTATTGTTTCCCGACCTTCTCCGGTGTTACAATCACCCAACTCGCCCTATCCTCATAAGCCCCCTCTGGTCCGACGTCGCTCGCCACTTATCCTCGCTCTCGCCATGTGCGCCATGCCCCCGCCCGTCCGCGATAGGCGACACCGGAGGCGGTCACCACCGGAACTAGTGTTTGGTTTTTCACAGGAAGGCAGATAGAGGGAGGAGGCATTCTATCGGTCTTTAGATGGCAATGCGGAGTATGAGGAGTTGTTGGAGCGTGACCGCCTAGTGGAGGAGCAAGAGTTGTTGGAGCGCGACCGCCTGGAGGAGGAGCAGCGTATCGCCTATTTGCGCCGCCAGCAGGACATGGAGCAGCAGCGCACTAACGCTCTGAGTTGCGAGTAGAGCGCCTGCAACTGGGCCGACTACGTGGAGGCCGGTGCCTGGAAAATAGCCCTATAGGCTGTCTGGCATGCACGCATTCGCCACGCCGAATTTTACTACCATCTCATCAAGTGGGTTTCCCGCTTAGAAGCCGAAGCTTCGGTAGACCACGCCGGCATGGAAAGGGCCAACGCGTGCGAACAACGCGCCCTATCGCACCTCTGGCAAGTCCGAGGTGAGGCGAAGGACACCAGTGCCGGTGTTTAGATTGTACCGCAAATGGCGGCCGGCATCGTCTAGTTAGCTAAGAGTAAGTTAGTACTTGTATACTACTATAGTTTTAGTGGTAGTAGATAGTTAACTTGGCTATGATGGTTGTCAACATGGAAGTTCAGTACTCTATATCTGGATCAGACCTGTTACTTTGCTCTGAATGCTAAATTTTCCGTTTGAACGTATGGAATGGGCTGTTATTGTTTTAAATGGGTTGTATTTGTCCGCCACGGGTTTAGAGGCTGACTTGTGGGCCCACCAGGTTGACGCGTACACAATCAGGAGATGATTGTACATGGAGAGGATGACATCAGGGACCCATCAAGGTCATGGCAGTATGCAAGCAAGTGCCTCCTCATTTCAAGCCAATAAAAAAAGACAGCTGGGTCCCATGCCATTGTCAACGTAGTAAATAAACAAGAGAATTGCACAACGAGCGGCTGACACAAGGGACCCAGCAACTCGCCCAGTTATTTTTGTTTTGGGTTAATTTGATAAATGCCACTCCAAATCTGGTGATCCTGAGAAATGCCACTGCAATTTCCAAACTTTGAAAAATGACATTTCATGCCATTTCCAGTGGCATTTTTCGAAGTCTGGAGTGGCGTTTTTCGAAGTTTGCAAAAATTGTAGTGGATTTTTTCAAAGTTTGGAAATTGCAGTGGCATTTTTATGAATTGCCATAGTTGGAGTGGCATTTAGCTAATTTGTTTTTGAGACGGAAGCAGGGTGTCAATTGGGTTGTGTGGGGCACTCTAGCCTCTTTAGACAGCCTTTTCTTTTATGTTTACCACAGACCAGCCCAGTATTTTTTCTTCTGAAAATGGCTAGCCCAGTTTTTTTGTGATTTTTCAAGTAAGTCACTTTGTGAGGCCTATTGGGCTACAAATCTTTCAAGACGAGGAGAGCTTCATTCGGCTGGCCGAAAAAATGGCCTATCAGTAATGAGAAATGGGTTGTACATTTTTAAAACACATCAAACCGGCAATTAGTTTCAGATTTCGTTTTCTTCATTTCAAGATTTAAAATTGCATTGATTTTTATCATGGACAATTTGTTGGATTTTATACTGATATACATTTATTTTTAAAATTAGTTTGAATGTGACTCGAAACTTCAGGATTAAAAACAGTTCGGACCGCACTGAAATATGCAAAATTTCGTATAATTTTTTAACCGTGGCCACAATATGGGCTGTAATGCTAACAAAAAGACGGGCTCCAAAAAAACCCTTAAGAATTAGAAAATGGGCTGTAAATTATTAGAAATAATGGCAGATGGGATGCATGCTATTTTCCACAGATTTGAGGCTTTCCTAAAAAAAGGTTGATGTACAAGCAGTGACTGTTGGATGTCCATCCAACGGCCGTCATGCTTCTTCAATCTCTGCTCTTCCTGCTCTAGCTGCTCAAACAAGCGTCGGCGGGACTGCCTGCTCCCTCCTCCCGCGGCCGGGTGTGCTGCCGTGCAGGCCTCACCGCCCCACCGTACTCCCATCGCTGGCCTAGCCATCCCTCTACTCACCTACACCTGTTGTTATTCTCCGGCGACGGCAGACGAACCAGTAAACCCTCGTACAGCCGTACCCTCTTCCGCGTGGGAAACAACTGCCGAGTCTTCCCTGACTCCGTGTCATTCCCTTCCTAGGCCTCGCCGTCGTCCACCGCCCTGGTGCTCTCGGCGCAGCGTGGTTAATGTGGTCAACGACCAACATGCATCTGAAGTGGACTATACGTGGAGATGCTGACAGCTGGGTCCACGGCCGCACACAAGGAAATGCCTCCTTATTACGCACAAAATAATGATTCCTCCACCTGACATCTAGGACCCACCAAAAGGGCCTCTGTATTTCACGAAAAAATGTTACCACCGCTGACAGCTCGGACCCACCAGCTATATATCTTCGCATGCAAGGAAGTGCCTCCTTATTACGCGCAAAAAAGTGAATACTCCCCCTGCTAGCTGGGACCCAGTATAGTGGGAGGCTAACTTGTGGGCTTACTAAGTTGACAGGGATGGAGGGCTTTGTCAACTTAGTCAATATGAACGATTCGAGCTCCAGTGACCGTACGATGTCCATCCAATTGCTTATTCAACCTCTAGTCTTCTTGCTCCAGCCACCCAAAGCAGCGCCGGTTGTGCCGCCTGCTCCTGCCTCCCGTGGCCGGTTGTGCTGCCGTGGAGGCCTCACCGCCCCATACTACTCCCACCATTGGCCAGGCCATCCCTCCACTCACCCACACCCCCTGTTATTCTGTGGCGACAGCAGCCTCACACCTCAGCCAGACCAGTGAACCCTTGTACTCCTCTTCGCGTGGGCATCCACTGCCGCGTCTTCCCCGGCTCTGCGTTGTCCCCTTCCTAGGCCTCATCGTCGTCCACCGCCTTGATGCTCTCGGCGCGGCGTGCTCAATGTGGTCAACTACTGACTTCCATCGGAAGAGTACTGTACATGGAGAGGCTGACAGCTGGGTCCGCAGCCACAACAATGAAGTGCCTCCTTATTATGCGGAAAATAATGATTCCTCGACTTGACAGCAGGGACTGATACGTCTCCATCGTATCTACTCTTCCAAAGACTTTTGCCCTTGTTTTGGACTCTAACTTGCATGATTTGAATGGAACTAATCCGGTCTGACGTTGTTTTCAGCAGAACTGCCATGGTGTTATTTTTCTGCAGAAATAAAAGTTCTCAGAATGACCTGAAAATCCACGGAGCAACTTTTCAGAATAAATAAAAAATACTAGCAAAAGAATCAGCGTCAGGGGGCCCACACCCTATCCACGAGGGTGGGGGGCGCGCCCCCTCCCCTAGGGCGCGCCCCCTGCCTCGTGGGCACCCTGGACGTCCACCGACCTCAAGTCCAACTCCATATATTTGCTTTTGTGGAGAAAAAAAATCAGAGAGAAAGTTTCATCGTGTTTTACGATACGGAGCCACTGCCAAGCCGTAAACTCTCTCGGGAGGGCTGATCTGGAGTCCATTCGGGGCTCCGGAGAGGGGGATTCGTCGCCGTCGTCATCATCAACCATCCTCCATCACCAATTTCATGATGCTCACCGCCGTGCATGAGTAATTCCATCGTAGGCTTGCTAGACGGTGATGGGTTGGATGAGATTTACCATGTAATCAAGTTAGTTTTTTAGGGTTTGATCCCTAGTATCCACTATGTTCTGAGATTGATGTTGCTATGACTTTGCTATGCTTAATGCTTGTCACTAGGGCCCGAGTTCCATGATTTCAGATCTGAACCTATTATGTTTTCATGAATATATGTGAGTTCTTGATCCTATCTTGCAAGTCTATAGTCACCTATTATGTGTTATGATCCGACAACCCCGAACTGACAATAATCGGGATACTTCTCGATGATGACCGTAGTTTGAGGAGTTCATGTATTCACTTTGTGTTAATGCTTTGGTCCGGTACTCTATTAAAAGGAGGCCTTAATATCCCTTAGTTTCCACTAGGACCCTGCTGCCACGGGAGGGCAGTACAAAAGATGTCATTCAAGTTCTTTTCCATAAGCACGTATGACTATATTCGGAATACATGCCTACATTACATTGATGAATTGGAGCTAGTTCCGTGTCACCCTATGTTATAACTATTACATGAGGAATCGCATCCCACATAATTATCCATCACTGATCCAATGCCTACGAGCTTTTCACATATTGTTCTTTGCTTATTTACTTTACCGTTCCTACTGTTACAACTACTACAAAACTGGTACTGTTACTTTTGCTACTGTTACCGTTACTTCCATACTACTTTTCTACTAAATACTTTGCTGCAGATACTAAGTGTTCCAGGTGTGGTTGAATTGACAACTCAACTGCTAATACTTGAGAATATTGTTTGGCTCCCCGTGTGTCAAATCAATAAATTTGGGCTGAATACTCTACCCTCGAAAATTGTTGCGATCCCCTATACTTGTGTGTTATCAAGACTATTTTCTGGCGCCGTTGCCGGGGAGCATAGCTCTATTCTTTGAGTCACTTGGGATTTATATCTGCTGATCACTATGAGGAACTTGAAAGACGAAAGAACTAATATTTCTGCCTCAACTACGAGGGGAGGTAAGGAACTGCCATCTAGCTCTGCACTTGATTCACCATCTGTTTTGAGTAAGCTTGCGACACCTAAACCTGCTTCTGCTATTAATTCTGATATGTCGCATGTTATTGATGATTCCACTTCTACTATGCATGATACTTATGATGAAACTACTTCTATGCTTGATACTACTGTGCCATTAGGTGAATTTCTTGATGAACAACTTGCTAGGGCTTGAGAGAATGAAATTATTGAAGATAGTGATGATAATATGAACTGCTTGTTGTTCCTGAGGGTTATGTTATGGATGAAGAAACTACTAGAGATATTCTTGCTTGCAATGATAGATCTGATCTTAAGAAGTTATTAGCTAAAGTGAAACAGAAATCTCTAAATGCTAGAATGAAATATAACCTGCTTTTGCTACTTCACTTATCTTTGTTACTGATAAGGATTATGAATTCTTTGTCGATCCTGAGATAATTACTTTGGTTGAATATGATCCTTTTTATGGCTATGAATCTGAAACTGTTGTGGCACATCTTACTAAGTTAAATGATATAGCCACCTTGTTCACTAATGATGAGAAGTCTCGCTACTATTATATCCTTAAGATATTTCCATTCTCATTAAAGGGTGATGCTAAAACTTGGTTTAATTCTCTTGATCCTGGTTGTGTGCGTAGTCCCCAGGATATGCTTTATTACTTCACTACTAAATATTTCCCCGCTCATAAGAAACAAGCTGCTTTAAGGGAAATATACAATTTTGTGCAAATTGAAGAAGAGAGTCTCCCACAAGCTTGGGGGAGGCTTCTCCAGTTACTTAATGCTTTGCCTCATCAACCTATTAAGAAAAATGAAATACTTGATATCTTTTATAATGGACTAACCGATGCTTCCAAGGACCACTTGGATAGTTGTGCTGGTTGTGTTTTCAGGGAAAGAACTGTCGATCAAGCTGAACTACTATTGAATAATATGTTGACTAATTAAAATAATTGGACACTTCCTGAGCCAATTCCTAAACCAACTCCGAAGAAAAGGGGAGTCCTATTAGTCGTGAAGATATGCAAGAGGCAAAGAAATCTATGAAAGAGAAAGGTATGAAAGCTGAAGATGTTAAAAATTTACCTCCTGTTGAAGAAATACATGGTCTTAATCTACCCCCTATTAATGAAACACATGGTCTTGATAACCCGACACAGGTAGTAAAGGTAAATTCTCTCTATAGATATGATAAGGTTGCAATCCCATCTACTAAGTTCCCTAGCCAATGTTTGGATGAACTTGATGACTTTATGGCTAGACAAGAAAATTTCAATGCTTATGTTGGTATAGAATTAAAGATTAATTCTTACATGATTAGACGCTCGAGTGATTATATGGCTAGAGTTAAAGGTGAAATTAAACTCATTAGTAAATATGCTTCTATGGTTACCATTCAAGTAGAACAAGTACTTAAGGCTCGATGATTTAAATAATAAACATGATTTTGCTGTTAGAGTGGCTACTAGAACTGGTAAAATGACTCAGGAACCTTTGTATCCTGAAGGCCACCCGAAGGGAATTGAGCAAGATTCTCAAAGGAATAATTTAGATGCACCTAGTCCTTCTAGAAAGAAGAAAAAGAAAAATGATAGGACTTTGCATGCTTCTAGTGAACCTGTTGTAGAAACACCTGAGAATCCCAATGACATTTCTATTTTTGATGCTGAAACACAATCAGGTGATGAACATGAACCTAGTGATAATGTTCATGTTGATGCTCAACCTAGCAATAATAATGATGTAGAGATTGAACCTGCTGTTGATCTTGATAACCCACAATCAAAGAATCAACATTATGATAAGAGAGACTTTGTTGCTAGGAAGCACGGTAAAGAAAGAGAAGCATGGGTTCAGAAACCCATGCCATTTCCTCCCAAGCTATCCAAGAAAAAGGATGATGAGGTTTTGAGCGCTTTGCTGAAATGATTAGACCTATCTTACTACATATGCGCTTAACTGATATGCTTAAAGTAAATCCTTATGCTAAATATATGAAGGATATCATTACAAATAAAAGAAAGATACTGGAAGCTGAAATTTCCACCATGCTTGCTAATTATACTTTTAAGGGTGGAATACCAAAGAAACTAGGAGATCTAGGAGTACCAACTATACCATGCTCCATTAAAAGAAATTATGTTAAAACTGCCTTATGTGATCTTGGAGCCAGTGCTAGTGTTATGCCTCTCTCTTTATATCGTAGACTTGAATTGAATAAGTTGACACCTACTGAAATATCTTTGCAAATGGTTGATAAATCAACTGATATACCTTTCGGTATTTGTGAGGATGTGCCTGTTGTGGTTGCAAACGTCACTATCTTAACGGACTTTGTTATTCTTGATATTCCCGAGGATGATAGTATGTCGATTATCCTTGGTAGACCTTTTTTGAATACTGCAGGGGCTGTTATTGATTGCAACAAAGGCAATGTCACTTTTCATGTTAATGGTAATGAGCATACGGTACACTTTCCGAGGAAACAACCTCAAGTTCATAGCATCAATTCTATTGGGAAAGTTCCAACTATCATTATTGGAGGTTTTGAATTTCCTCTTCCCACTGTCAAGAAAAAATATATGATATTTTATTATTGGGGATGTCCATATCCCCATTGAGGTAACCTAGTATTATTCGGAGTTTCTCTGGTTCCGTGTTATTCGGAATGAGTTTGTTAACAAGACTTGATCAACCTTGTTAGTGGATTCATTTTGATGATCATGAGATGGATGAAACTAGAAGGCACAACCTTCTGTACCCTCTTTTTACTTTTTGTTATTTAGATTAAATAAAGCAAAAATAGTATTATCCGTCTGTTTTTTGAATTATCCGTGCAATAAAAAATATCCCAAAAATCAAAGTGCTCCAAATACCCTACAAATTTAGTATGTTTTTTATGGAATATTTGAGGATTTTAGGCAGTGAAAACACTACAGGAGGGGCAAGCACCTGGCCACGAGGGTGCAGGGCGCGCCCACACCCCCTAGGTGCGCCCCCTATCTCATGGGCCCATGGTGGCCCCCTCCACTTATGCCAGCACCCACACACTCCATCTTCTTCCCAAAAAAATCCCCATCCAGCTCAAGCACGAGTTCTAGCTCATTTTGCTGCATTTTTCAATCTCTTTGCTCAAAGCTCCATTCACAAAACTGCTTTGGGAGATTATTGCTTGGTATGTGACTCCTCCATTGGTCCAATTAGTTTTTGTTCTAGTGCTTTATTCATTGCAAATTTTTGCTGCATAGGTGACCATGTTCTTGAGCTTGCATGTTAAATTTGTGAGGTCCCAAGTAATTCTAATGCATGATATATGCTCTAGGCACTTGTAGGAGTAGTTGCTATAAATTGATAGGACTTTGCATGCTTCTAGTGAACCTGTTGTAGAAACACCTGAGAATCCCAATGACATTTCTATTTCTGATGCTGAAACACAATCAGGTGATGACCATGAACCTAGTGATAATGTTAATGATAATGTTCATGTTCATGTTGATGCTCACAATCAAAGAATCAACGTTATGATAAGAGAGATTTTGTTGCTAGGAAGCACGGTAAAGAAAGAGAACCATGGGTTCAGAAACCCATGCCCTTTCCTCCTAAACCATCCAAGTCAAAGGATGATGAGCATTTTGAGCGCTTTGCTGAAATGATTAGACCTATTTCTTACGTATGCGCTTAACTGGTATGCTTAAAGTAAACCCTTATGCTAAGTATATGAAGGATATCATCACAAATAAAAGAAAGATACCGGAAGCTGAAATTTCCACCATCCTTGCTAATTACACTTTTAAGGGTGGAATACCCAAGAAACTTGGAGATCAGGGTGTACCAACTATACCATGCTCTATTAAAAGAAATTATGTTAGAACTGCTTTATGTGATCTTGGAGCCGGTGTTAGTGTTATGCCTCTCTCTTTATATCGTAGACTTGAATTGAATAAGTTGACACCTACTGAAATATCTTTGCAAATGGCTGATAAATCAACTGCTATACCTGTCGGTATTTGTGAGGATGTGCCTGTTGTGGTTGCAAATGTCACTATCTTAACGGACTTTGTTATTCTTGATATTCCCGAGGACGGTAGTATGTCGATTATCCTTGGTAGACCCTTTTTGAATACTGCAGGGGTTGTTATTGATTGCAACAAAGGCAATGTCACTTTTCATGTTAATGGTAATGAGCATACGGTACACTTTCCGAGGAAACAACCTCAAGTTCACAATATCAATTCTATTGGGAAAAATTCCAACTATCAATATTGGAGGTTTTGAATTTCCTCTTCCTACTGTCAAGAAGAAATATGATATTCTTATTATTGGGGATGTGCATATCCCCATTGAGGTAACCTAGCACTATTCGAAAGTTCCATGTTATTCAGAATGAGTCTGTTAACAAGACTTGATCAACCTTGTTAGTGGATTCCTTTTGATGATCATGAGATGGATGAATTTGGAAGGCACAACTTTCTGTACCCTCTTTTTACTTTCTGTTATTTAGAATAAATAAAGCTAAAATAGTAGTTTCTATCTGTTTTCTGAATTATCCATGCAATAAAAATATCCCGAAAATAAAAGTTCTCCAAATGCCCTGCCAATTTAGTATGATTTTTTCTGGAATATTTGAGAATATTTGGCACTGAGAACACAGCAGGGGGAGCTAGCACCTGGCCACGAGGGTCCAGGGCGCGCCCACCCCTACAGGGCGCGCCCCCGGCCTCGTGGGCCCGTGGTGGCTCCCCTCCACTAATTCCTGCACCCACACACTTCTTCTTCCACCCAAAAAAATCACTATCCAGCTCAAGCACGAGTTCTAGCTCACTTTGTTGCCATTCTCGATATCCTTGCTCAAAGCTCCATTCACAAAATTGCTTTGGGGGATTGTTCCTTGGTATGTGACTCCTCCAATTGTCCAATTAGTTTTTTTTCTAGTGCTTTATTCATTGCAAATTTGTGCTGCCTAGGTGACCCCGTTCTTGAGCTTGCATGTCAAATTTATATGGTCCCAAGTAATTCTAACGCTTGATATAAGCTCTAGGCACTTGTGGGAGTAGTTGCTATCAATCTTGTTGAGTTTGATTCACTTTTATTTTGAGTTACTAAATTTTTTAGAAATTTTCAAAAAAGGTGAAGAGATTTTTCTTGAGGGGCTCTTCTAGCCAAGGCTCCAAGGATAAGCAAGCTAAGGAGAATGAAAAGCCCAAGTATAACCTTCCTCGTGTGGCGGAAGTACGGCCGTGTGAATGGCCTTGTGATGATTTCTTGAGAGCAGCCGGGATTTATGATGATTTTTATTCGTTGGCTGATAATGCAGGCCTCACCGACTTCCTCCACGACCAGATCAAACAATATCTCTTACTCACCAATACTTTCATGCAAAATTTCTACTATTATCCTAAGAAATCACATCCTTCAGTAGCTTTTCATTTATATGATGTGGCTAGGGAGATGTCACTATATGAATTTTGCATGGTTTGCAAGATACCTTTCGGGGGCAGCTTAGAGGAACCACATCGTAAAGATGTGGATGGATTTATTGATACTATTACTGTAGGAGAATCGAGGATGGTTTCTGATGCAAGAATTACTAGCATACATTTTCCTGTTTTATGGTACTTTGCAATATTTGCTAGTTAATGCGGAAACTGTGGAAACCTTAGTGTTCCTGATATTATTATTTTGTTCCATGCTTTATTTCGTGATAACTCTTTTAGTATGGGTGCTATTATTGCTAAACGATTAAGCCTGAACCGTACAAAGGGCCCCATCTTTGGAGGTATCTATGCTGCACGCCTTGCTAAACATTTCAGGATACCTATTAGGCATTTTGAGAAAGAGGAAAAATTGTTGCCCCCTACCTTTCTAGATTATAAGAGCATGGTAGCACATGAGTTTATTGTTGAAAATGATGATAAGATGCTTCTGTATAATTTGAGATTTCATAAGAAACACAGTGAGACTATTATCTTGCCTGCGCCCTCTTTGTTTGATTTAACTGCAGGCCATTACCTCGTCTTGCCGGTGGCCGTTTACGCGTACCGAGGCCAGACATCAGCCCCAGAGCCTGTGCCGGAACCACCACTTGACCCTTATCGACCATCATCTTATCAGTGGGATCCGGAGGAGACCACCAGTCAGTGGCAGTACAATGACACTCCTCAGTACACCAGGAAGAGTAGCCGCGATCCATGGGCATAGACTAACTTAGGCCAAAAGTCTAAGCTTGGGGGAGTACATATTTCTCACCGACATTACATTCATGTTCACACACTCATTCTAGTTGTCGGTGATCATACTTTTTCATTGTACTATCCATGCTATATTTAATTTCTTTTTCTAGATTTCTTCTTGTGTGTTTGATAAACCTTAAGAAAAACCAAAAAATTTAGTAGTTTAATTTCCATGTTGTAGTATTAGTAATTACAAGAAAACCCCAAAAGATTTCTCGTTCTTCTTTTGCTTGTTGGGAGCCCCATGTAAATAGTTTTATTTCTTTTCTTTTCTTTGGGGGTCGAGAGGATAAGACCACAATGAAAATGTTTAGTGGCTCTCATATGCATGATTGTTGATTTAACCAAGAGCCCATATTACCTTGTCTTCTCCCTTGAATTGAATGCTTGTAGATTCCAGCTTAGTCCAATGCACGTGTACTATTACTATTATACACACCGTTCGGTCGTGCAAGTGAAAGGCAATAATGACGATATATGATGGACTGGCTGAGATGAGAGAAGTTGGTATGAACTCGACCTCTCTTGTTTTTGTAAATATGATTAGTTCATCGTTCCTGATTCAGCCTATTATGAGTAAACATGTTTGCAATGACAATTAGAGAATATAGTTGCTTATGCCATGCTTAATTAGCTATGAGTTTATAATGGTTTACCTTGCGTGCCAACATGCTATTAGAATGGTTGTGATGTGGTATGATAGGGTGGTATCCTCCTTTGAATGAATTGAGTGACTCGACTTGGCACATGTTCACGCATGTAGTTGAAACAAAATCAACATAGCCTTCACGATATTTATGTTCATGGTGGATTATATCCTACTCATGCTTGCACTCGGTGTTGACTAATTTTAATGCATGTTCATGGCTGTTGTCGCTCTCTCAGTTGGTCGCTTCCCAGTCTTTTGCTAGCCTTCACCTATACTAAGTGGGAATACTTCTTGTGCATCTAAACTCCATAAACCCCAAAGTTATTCCATATGAGTCCACCATACCTTCCTATATGCGGCATTTCCCTGCCATTCCAAGTAAATTTGTATGTGCCAAACTCCAAACCTTCAAGTGAAATTCTGTTTTGTATGCTTGAGTAGCTCATGTATCAGCTAGGGCTATTCTCAAGAGGAGTGGACTCCGCTCCTCATTCACGAGAAAATGGCTGGTCATCGGGATGCCCAGTCTGATGCTCAAATCAAATCAAAATAATTAAACAAAACTCCCCCAGGACTGTTGCTAGTTGGAGGCACCCGTTGTTTCGGGCATGCCATGGATTGATGCTTGTTGGTGGTGGGGGAGTATAAACTTTACCATTCTGTTTGGTAACCACCTATAATGTGTGTAACATGGAAGCTATCGAGATCTCATAGTTGTTATGTTGACAGTGAAAGTATACCACTCAAATTGTTATTTATCTCTATTTCAAAATTGAGCTCTGGCACCTCTACAAGTCCTTGCTTCCCTTTGCGAAGGGCCTATCTATTTACTTTTATGTTGAGTCATCACCCTCTTATTAAAAAGCACTCGCTGGAGAGCACCGCTGTCATTTGCATGCTTTACTATTAGTTTATATTTGGTATGACTATGACTGGATCTCTTTTACCATGAATTACAATGTTTAGTCAGTCCTTGATCTTCAAAGGTCCTCTGCATTTATGTTTTGCGGTCTCAGAAAGGGCTAGCGAGATACCATCTTGTTATATCATATTATGATTGTTTTGAGAAAATGTTGTCATCCGAGTTTTATTATTATTACTCACTAGTTGATTATGCCATTGATATGAGTAAACATGAGACCTAAGTGTTATTGTGAATATGGTTAGTCATAATCTTTGCTAAAAAAATGGAATGTTGGCTTTACATATTTACAACAACAAGAGCAAACAGAGTTTGTAAAAGTTTTTCTTTATCACTTTCAGTTTATCAACTGAATTGCTTGAGGACAAGCAAATGTTAAAGCTCGGGGGAGTTGATACGTCTCCGTCGTATCTACTTTTCCAAACACTTTTGCCCTTGTTTTGGACTCTAACTTGCATGATTTGAATGGAACTAACCCGGACTGACGCTGTTTTCAGCAGAACTGTCATGGTGTTATTTTTGTGTAGAAATAAAAGTTCTCGGAATGACCTGAAAATCCACGGAGCAACTTTCCAGAATAAAAAAAAATACCAGCGAAAGAATCAATGTTAGGGGGCCCACACACTGTCCACGAGTGTGGGGGGCGCGCCCCCTCCCCTAGGGCGCGCCCCTGCCTCGTGGGCCCCCTGGACGTCCACCGACCTCAAGTCCATCTCCATATATTTGCTTTCGCGGAGAAAAAAATCAGACAGAAAGTTTCATCGTGTTTTACAATACGGAGCCGCTGCCAAGCCCTAAACTCTCTCGGGAGGGCTGATCTGGAGTCCGTTCGGGGCTCCGGAGAGGGGGATTCGTCGCCGTTGTCATCATCAACCATCCTCCATCGCCAATTTCATGATCCTCACCACCGTGCGTGAGTAATTCCATCGTAGGCTTGCTGGACGGTGATGGTTTGGATGAGATTTACGATGTAATCAAGTTAGTTTTGTTAGGGTTTGATCCCTAGTATCCACTATGTTCTGAGATTGATGTTGTTATGACTTTGCTATGCTTAATGCTTGTAACTAGGGCCCGAGTGTCATGATTTCAGATCTGAACCTATTATGTTTTCATGAATATATGTGAGTTCTTGATCCTATCTTGCAAGTCTATAGTCACCTATTATGTGTTATGATCCGACAACCCCGAAGTGACAATAATCGGGATACTTCTCGGTGATGACCGTAGTTTGAGGAGTTCATGTATTCACTATGTGTTAATGCTTTGGTCCGGTACTCTATTAAAAGGAGGCCTTAATATCCCTTAGTTTCCACTAGGAACCCGCTGCCACGGGAGGGTAGGACAAAAGATGTCATGCAAGTTCTTTTCCATAAGCACATATGACTATATTCGGAATACATGCATATATTACATTGATGAACTGGAGCTAGTTCTGTGTCACCCTATGTTATAAATATTACATGAGGAATCGTACCTGACATAATTATCCATCACTGATCCAATGCCTACGAGCTTTTCACATATTGTGCTTTGCTTATTTACTTTACCGTTGCTACTGTTATAACTACTACAAAACTGCTACAGTTACTTTTGCTACTGTTACCGTTACTTCCATACTACTTTGCTACTAAATACTTTGCTGCAGATACTAAGTTATCCAGGTGTGGTTGATTTGACAACTCAACATCTAATACTTGAGAATATTCTTTGGCTCCCCTTGTGTCGAATCAATAAATTTGGGTTGAATACTCTACCCTCGAAAACTGTTGCGATCCCCTATACTTGTGGGTTATCAGGGACCCACCGTATTTCATGAAAAAACGTTTCCCTCCTGACTGCTGGGACCTACCAGTTACATCTTCGCATGCAAGGAAGTGCGTCCATATTACGGGCAAAAAAATAATTTGCCCCCTGACTGCTGGGACCCACCAGCTACATCTTTGCATGCAAGGAAGTGCCTGATAGTCGGGACCCACCTAGTCTAAGCGTATGTAGCATTGTCATTCTGGTCATGAACATGTACGTACAGACTGGTTGATGTAGAGGCGCGCACGTGTCATAGTAGAGGCGCACATGTAACATGTACACGTACATACATCGTCCAGGGTGCATGAAAGAAAATACGGCCACATACGTGCATACGGGCGTTGTCTCGAATGCCTACTCGCGCATACGTACGGCCATGGCTCATGTACATGGCTGGGTCAGAACGGAGAAACTGCGTCGTCGTCGTGTTCATGGGGAGCCAACCGGCTGGGTCAGAACGAAATGCATAGCCGTGTTCATCGGGAGGGCTTGGACAGAACAGACGATGGAAAAAAGGCCTGGCGTACCGCAGAACGGAGGAAACGGCCTTGTGTTTGACCAGCCATGGTTGAAATGGGATCCTGTTCATCGTGAAGGGTCTAGTGTACCACAAAACAAAGGAAACAGACTTCTGTTGGACCTCCTATGGTCGAAGCGGGGTCCTATTGATCAGGAGCGGTGTGGCGTACCGCAAAACGGAGGAAACGGACTTGTGTTGGAGCGCTACGGTCGAACGGCGATCCTGTTCATGGGGAGAGGTGTGGCGTACCGCAAAACGGGACTCCACGGGATATTGTTCATCTCCACCAGCAACCTCCTCCACCCTCCACGGGCTACTGTTCATCCACCGTCGACCTCCTCCAGCCTCCACCTGCGACTGTTCATCCACGGGTTCATGTTCATCCAGCCTCCACCGCACGCTCCTCCACCGGCTACTGTTCAATTCGCCCTCTCCACGGGGTCCTGTTCAACCACCCCTCCACGGGCTACTGTTCATCCAGCCCTACACCAGCTACTGTTCAACCAGCCCTCCACGGGGTCGTCCTGTTTATCCAGCCCTCCACGGGGTCCTGTTCATCCACCCCCAACCGGCTCGATCGGGGTCCTGTTCATCCAGAGGCAACACCACGGGGTCCTGTTCATCCACCCCCATCAGGAACTATTCATCTACCCCCCCCCCCCCAAAAAAAACGCTCACTGTTCATCAAGGGAAGGAGGCAGCAGGGTTCGATCGGCTTCAGTTAGCAGTAGTAGCGAAGGAATCACTCGGGTTCAGTAACGTAGCTAGTGCAATCGCTCGGGTTCAGTTAGAGCCCAACGCCTCGCTTGAGTTCAGTTAGAGCCCAACGCCTTGCACACACGCGTGTACGTGTACGAGAGAAACGTGCGTCGCTCAGCCCCTGACCACCCACCATAACCGGGAACTCCCCGAAATTTTCCTCGCCCTCGCTTCTACCACGGTTTTTTCCATCATGGATGGCCCAAAGAATGTCATGCAGCTGTGTCTTCAGCCCGCACAGGACGAAAAGCCCATTTTCGGTCATGATTTTTTGTCATAGAAGTAGGAGCCCACCACATCTATGATGATACTGGGTTTTGTCACAATTATCGTCATAGAAGTGTCATAAGCATGAAAGAAAAAAAATTCGTTCGGCCTAAAATGTCAGAGATGTGTCTTTTTTTTGTAGTGTAACTTTGCGCTCTTCTATCTATTTTTCAGCAGTAAGTTGTTCACCCACCGAATATTTGCTATCTTGAGAGAAGCCACTAGTGAAACCTATGGGCCCCTGGTCTCTTTCCCATTATATTGAATCTCGTTTACATCTTACTAGTTTTTGATCTACTATTTTGCAATCTTTACTTTCCAATCTATAAATCAAAAATACCAAAAATATTTACTTTACCGTTTATCTATCTCTATCAGATCTCACTTTTGCAAGTAACCGTGAAGGGATTGACAACCCCTTTATCGCGTTGGGTGCAAGTTGTTGATTGTTTGTGCAGGTATTCAGTGACTTGTGCGTTGTCTCCTACTGGATTGATACCTTGGTTCTCAAACTGAGGGAAATACTTACGCTATTTTGCTGCATCACCTTTTCCTCTTCAAGGGAAAAACCAACGCAAGCTCAAGAGGTAGCAAGAAGGATTTCTGGCACCGTTGCCGGGGAGATCTACGCCAAGTCAAGCCATACCAAGTACCCATCATAAACTCTTCTCTCTTGCATTACATCATTCACCATTCACCTTTCGTTTTCCACTCCACCACCTCTAAAATGATTTTCGAAAAGATTTGCCTTTTTCTCTCGTTTTCCTAGCGTTTGCCTAAGTTATGTCTTCCTATCATTATGGCCGAATCAAAGGGGTCTAAGGGTTTTCTCCCGGGTTTATCTTTGGATAGCCCCTCCGTTCTATCTGACCTCATAAATAATGATGCTATGGAAAGACCTATTGGGGTTATCAATAAGAGTTATAGTAATTTTGATGAAGATGACCCCAGAATTTTTCCTTATGTGCTTGATGAATCTTTGAAAGATGCTTGGGATAGGCTATTAAGGATCCGAGCTAGCTATGTGCCTCAATATCAAATTGAGATATACTTGAAATGTTTTTATGTTAGCTGTCGGATATCGGGTTCCGGAAAAACCCTTAAGGTTCAAACTCTGGGGTGCGCACGAAGATCTCTCCCTACCGAAACACGCCCTCAGCCTCGCCGCAGTTCTAAGCTAGATCGATGAACAACACAAGAGACACAAGGTCTATACTGGTTCGGGCCACCGTTGTGGTGTAACACCCTAATCCAGTGTGTGGTGTGGTAGATTGCCTCTTGGGCTGATGATGAACAGTACAGGGGAAGAACAGCCTCGCGAGGAGAGGTGTTGTTGTGCTTGGTGGTGTGCTTGGGGAGGAATCGATCCACCTCCGTTGCCTCTAGATGAGATGGCTTCTACTATGGTGGCTAGCCCTATTTATAGAGGCCCTGGTCCTCTTCCCAAATATTGAGCGGGAAGGGATCCAACAACGGCCATTTTGAAAGGGGACAACTAGTACAAGCTATCCTGACTAAAGGTGGTCTTGGCCTTCCAAAGGCACTGGTAGTGATGCTATCTTGGGCTCCATGGTGACCTCCGTCCTGCCGTCCTGCTAGTCTTGGTCTTGTTGCACCGATATGGAAACCTTTGCCTGATGCCTCGGTACTCCACGCCTGCGCTTGCCCCCTTTGCACCAAAGAGGAAACGAGGACACTGCGCGGGCTGGCGCCCTCCTGGTCTTGATTGTCATTGCTTGCGTCATGGGCACCTCGCGAGGTACCCCTTGCCTTGATCTCTCTGCCTCCTCGCGAGCCTGCCTGGTGAGGCCACCCCTGAGGAGGCCTCGTGTCATTCGCCCCGCGAGGCTTGGCCCCTCGCGAGGGTCTTGAGCGCTTGGTTGATGAAGACGTGCCGTACTAGGCCACTGGTTGAGCCACGCTGCAGGCCGCAGGCAGGAAAGTCTAGGGACCCCCGTTCCCAGAACACTGACAGTAGCCCCTGGGCCGAAGTCGTGCCCGGACTTGGCTTAGCAGCGAAGCCAAAGGGCAAGTGTGGAGCGTCGCGGGCCCCAACAGCCTACGGCCATGGTCGCCACGTGGCAACTGATAGGACGTGGGCGTCGCCGCTTCCCCATGCTGCCTCGGCAACTGCATGATTTGACGAGTCCCTACTGCAAGAAAAAAGAGTCATCATTACCTTCGATCGTGGAGGTCGATGGTTGGCCTCCCTTGGGCTATAAATAAGGAGGGAGATAACCCCTGTTGCCCATCTTTCCTTGCTCCGCCTGCTTCTTCCCCCTTGCTCCACCACCATCCTCGATGCCAATGGCACCGATCCACAAATTCTCAGCCGAAGAGAAGGGGAAGGATCCCCGGGAGGGACCTGATCCACTGTCGCCGAAGAAACGGCTGGTCCCATGCCGCCACTACGAGGTTGCGAGGCCGGAGATGACGAGGCCTTGGTACGAGCGGACACCTCCTGGGTTCCCGCTACCCCTGTATTCCCAGGCTGAGGGCCCTGGAGAAAGGGATGATGAGCGACGCCGCCCACGCCGCAGACGTGGTCGACGAGCTGCAGCAACACGCGCTGTTGCTCCTGGAGTCCATGCCGCGGACTCCCCTCACGAGCTCATGCTGCATGTGGCGATGCCTCCAAGCACCTGGATCCACTTCCCCTTGTTCTTCGCCACCGAGATGCCACCGAGGGGGCCTCTCGAGCTTTGGCTGCAGCACACCGACTGTGGCGCTCCGGCGACCAGAGCGGAGGTTGAAGTCGTCGCCCCGGGCAAGGTCTTCATGACACGAGGCTGGGGCGAGGTCGCCCAGATCTGTCGAACGGGGGGCGCCCTCGTGATTCATTTTGAATACGATGGAGCCACCTTGATGTTCTTCAAGGTCTTCGACGCAGAAGGCCGCCGCCTGGAGTGCTGCCCCAGAGGAGGCAGTAGGGACATCGATGTGGCAGGAGCCAGGCCTGCTGTTCGCTCCCTAAATGGCTGCTCCGGCAGCACCAGCGATGCTTGGGAGTCCAGCGACTGTCCCAAGACCTTCGTGACTCCGGAGATGAGTGACGACAACTACGTGCCCCCGAGCTTGTGCCGGGCTCGGGGCAGGGCGGTAGCATCGGGCCGTCGCTGCAACTAATCTGGATGGGGTTGGCGCCGACCTCCCATGGCCCACTGTTGACGATGGCGTCGGCCATGGAGGCGCGGGTAGTTAGGACTCCTTAGGATTCTTGCCTTTTGTTCCCTATGAGGAATCGAGAAAACACCCCGTGGGGCATGTAAAGGGTCTGCGATGTATTTTGTTGATGCGATCCTTGTTATGAAATTGTGCGAATGCGTGTCCTGTACCGGCTTGGTTCCCCCTTTCTATCCTCGCGACGACTTGGTGCTCTACGCTGACAGGTCCCGGTCCCCAGGCAGGCTTCAGTCGTCGCTGGTATGCTAGGTCGCGATGCTGTGGTCAAGGCCAGGAGGTGAGCGGCCCGAGGTCCAGTAAGAGCTCCTGAGGCGCGACACTCAGGAGCTTCCCTTTAGCATGCAAAAGCCACCAAGAGGCCAGAAAGGAAGGCAACATTGCCATTACAGGGCTACAGCAAGTGAACATTTTGCATCACAACGATCAGCTGATCCAGGCGTAAAACTTATCTTGAAAATATGGGGTTGTTCTTTCGCGTTCCACCGGACTTGTACGTCGGCAGCTGTGGTGTACCTAGGTTAGGCCTTCGCGAGCTTTCCCGTTCTTCCCTGCACTCTCGTTCGTGCTCTACATCCTCAGGTCCCGACCCTCGAGCGAGCTCAGCCGCCACTGGTATGCCAGGTCGCGATGCCGTGGACAAGGCCAGGGGGTGAGAGATGGAGAGCCAGTAAGAGCTCCTGAGTTGCGATGCTCAGGATCCCCCCTTTTAACGCGCAAGAGGATTGCGTGGGAAAGAGAGAGAGAGCCCATGGTGCCACCCGCTATAGACCTCAGGAGGCTCTTGCAAATCAGCACGAGGAAAGCACGGGTCGCCATTATGATTGCCAGCCGGCCATTGGTTGCTCCGAGAGAGAGGTGAGGGCACTGAGGGCCTGGTGAGGTGACGCGTGCGGGGCTGCCGCGGGCCAGAGCTCGACCACTCAGATTTGTCGATATTGCAGGGATAGACCCATGCGCAAGCGCCGTGCCAGCGCGAGCGGCTCCAGTGGTAGATGTCAATCGGGCAGGCGATAATCACAGGCAGGTTAAGCATGAAAGGCAAATCATCTTAGGTAAATGCAGAAGGGATACATGCCACTAGGTCAGGCCCGAGCGGCTTGGGGATGATGCAGCCCGAGGGGCACCCCCAGGAAGGGATAATGCCGCAGGGATGGACCCACGCGGCCTGGGAATGATGTAGCCCTGAGGGCGCTCCCAGCTGAAATGAACTCGGAAGATGTCACCTGGTACCATTGTAGAGGGGGTGTTGGAGTAGCTGAAGATGCGCGGTGAAGATGCCGACCCTCACGAGCCACCGGGGCCCTGAGCCTTGGGAGGATCTGGGGATCCAGGCGGTTCCTCAAGGGCTATCTCCATCTCCGCTAGGACCGCGTGGTGCCTGGCCTCCTGAGCCGCCATAATGCTCCGCAGGTGACGCTGGAAGGTGGCAGCCATGTTCGGCAAGCCGAAAGGCATGCGAACGTAGCTGTGCAGCAGACCCTCACAACGCCCCACGCGCGAAGGCCAGAGGCGCTCCTGAGATGCGGCTCGGTTGAGCCCTGGGACGTCGATGCAGACGTGCAGCCCACCATCCTTGCCTGGATGGGACACGCCAGGTACACGGCGATCACCATGCATGGGTCTTGCTTCCTGAAGCTCCTGAGTGGTTTTGGTGATGAATTCCTGAGGACTGGGCTTCCCACGCCCTGTGCCTTCCTGAGGGAAACATGCTGCGAAGCACACCTCCAAGTGGTGCCCGAGCGCCTCCCTCTTGATTTTGGCAAAGTCTGAGGCCCTCCGGAAGAGAGCCCCCGAGCCCTACCCGAGGAGGGCGCCGGGCGCGCCTTCCTATGCAATGGAAGGAGGCTCCCTTGCACGGGCGCGGATCCTGATGCGGCACCTCCTGAGATGCCAACCTCCTGAGGCCTTGAGCTGGGCGATGTCTTCTTCTTCTTGGGGACTGCCTCAGGAGGGTTCTCACCCTTGCTGTCCGGGTCCTCGATTGATGCAGCTTGGAAGGCACGCTCAAGGGAGCACACCGCATCTCTTTCCTCGCAGGGGACCGTGATAATTCCACCGCTTCCTGGCATCTTGAGAATGTTATAGCCATGGTGGGTCACCGCCATGAACTTGGCCAGGGTTGGATACCCGAGGATGGCATTGTATGGCAGGTGGATGTAGGCGATGTCGAAGTCGATGAGCTCGGTGTGGTAGTTGTTGCGCTGTACAAAGGTGACAGGGAGGCAGATCTGCCCTATCGGGGTTGTGGAGCCATCAGTAACTCCTGAGAAAGGCTTGGTAGGCTGAAGTTGATCATATGGCACTGGAAGGTTGTTGAATGTCTCAATGGATAGAACGTTGAGCCCTGCTCCGCCATCGATGAGGGTCCTGGTGACTTGCATGTTGCTGATGACTGGAGAACGAAGCATCGGGAGGACGCCAGTGGTAGCCGCACACTTAAGTTGATCTGCTGAGCCGAAAGTGATGGCGCACTTGGACCACCTGAGCGGGCGCGTGGCCTAGAGCCTGGGGAGGACTGCATTCACCTCGCGAGCAAACTGCTTGAAGATGCGCTGAGAGGCTGGGGCCTGAGCTCCGCCCAAGATGCAAGCGATAGCACGTGGCTCCTGGAAGCCCCCAACCCCCTCGTCCTGATGGTGGTCGTCATTCCTTCTTGGCGGTGGCGGCAGAGGAGGAAGACCTGCGTTGCCCTGCGGGCGGTCCTCACGAGGCTGATCCCTCCAGGCTCCCTCGCGAGACTGGTCCTGCGAGCGATCCTCGAGGTCGGTCACGCCACTCCTGGCGAGGGCCACATTCGTCCCATCGTCCTCCACCTTGTCCTCCTCCTCGGCCGTAGCCCTGGTCGTTGCGCTCAGGGCATCGACCAAAGCGTCATTCTTGAATGGCCCTAAACTCTTGGCACTCGTTGGTGTTGTGGGTGGGGAGGTTGTGGTAGGCGCAGAATGGTCGGCTGCCCTTGGACGACTCCGGCTGGTCCCTGCCGCGCTTCGTGTCTGGCTCTGCTATGAGCACGGATGCTCCTTTGCGCTTCACATCCTTGGCCTTGGCCTTCTTCTCTTCTGGGTCAGTAGATGGAAGCTCGAGGAGGGAGAGGCGTCCTTCCTCAGCTGTTGCACACTCGGTCGCCAGGTTGAACAGCTCTAGAGATGTGCACAACTCCTCGTGGATGGAGAGCTCCTCCTTCATCTTGACGTCGCGGATGCCATCAGAGAACGCTGAGATGATGGCCTCGTCCATCACCTTGGGGATCTTGAGGCGGGCGCTGTTGAAGCGCTGGATGTATTTCTGCAGGGTTTCTCCAGGCTGCTGCTTGATGCGGCGCAGGTCACCCACAGCAGGGGGGTGGTCGCGAGTGCCCTGGAAGTTGGCGATGAAGCGGCTACGCACCTCGTACCAGGAGGAGATCGAGCCGGGAGGCAGGTTCGGGAGCCAGGTGCGGGCGCCATCCTTGAGCGCCATGGGAAACCAGTTTGCCATGACCTTGTCGTCTCCCTTGGCTGCCTCGATGCCCAGCTCATAGAGCTGCAGGAACTCCGCGGGGTCAGGTATACCATCATAGCGAGGAGGCAGGTCTGGCTTGAACTTGCCCGGCCAAGCGACGCTACGTAGCTCGATGGTGAAGGCACGGCAACCTGTTGTGGCCACCGGAGCCCTTTGCTGACACGGGGCTTGCTCCTCGGGGTACCCACGCACTGCCGCTAGGGGCAGCATGGGATCTTGGTGCGCTGGTGCAGGGACGCGGGCTTGTCGTGCTGGTGCAGGAAGCACGGGAGCGCCTTCTTGAGGTCGAGGGATCTCTTGGCATCTTCTTTCTTGTCGCGTGGGCGCTGGATGCGGTGGGTCACGTCCAGGGGCCGCGCGCCTTGGAGCCAGGACGCCGTCTTGGGGGAGAGGTGGCGGAGGCACTCCCTGAGGCACGTCGCCCATGCATGACAGAGGGCGAGGCAGCGAGAGGGACGGCGCAAGAGAGCCCCCTGCGGCGCTGATGAGCTTGGTGATGCGAGCGAGCCACTCTTCGTAGAGGTCGTCGACGGGGCGGTAGTGCAGGAGCTCACGTGCTAGGAGCAACGCGGCATGCACATTCGTGGGGGCGCGACGAGCGTGAGACGACGAACCAGCTGGGTCAGCGATGGAGTGGCGGTGCGGCCTTCCCGCTGCACCGAGGGGTGTAGCGAAGATGCTTGCTGCTCGTTCCCCGTCGGGCCGGTGGCAGCGTTGGCGGCAGGCGACGAAGAACGACGAGGAGGCCCAATGACGGGAGCCGTCTGGGCGACGCGGGCGGCGAGAGCAGCCCGGTGCTCGGCGCGGGCTTGGCGAGCGTCTGCCATGGATGCGACGAAGTAATGGGACGCAGATCAGCGGAAAGAAGATTTCGACGCACCCCTACCTGGCGCGCCAAATGTCGGATATCAGGTTCCGGCGAAACCCTTAAGGTTCGAACTCTGGCGTGCGCACGAAGATCTCTCCCTACCGAAACACGCCCTCAGCCTCGCTGTGGTTCTAAGCTAGATCAATGAATAGCACAAGAGACACAAGGTTTATACTCGTTTGGGCCACCGTTGTGGTGTAACAACCTAATCCAGTGTGTTGTGTGGTGGATTGCCTCTAGGGCTGATGATGAACAGTACAGGGGAAGCACAGCCTCGCGAGGAGAGGTGTTCTTGTGCTTGGTGGTGTGCTTGGGGAGGAATCAATCCGCCTCCGTTGCCTCTAGATGAGATGGCTTCTACTGTGGTGGCTAGCCCTATTTATAGAGGCCCTGGTCCACTTCCCAAATATTGAGTGCGAAGGGATCCAACAACGGACATTTTGAAAGGGGACACGCTATCCTGACTAAAGGTGGTCTTCGCCTACCAAAGGCACTAGTAGTGACGCCGTCTTGGGATCCATGGTGACCTCCCTCCTGCTGTCCTGCTAGTCTTGGTCTTTTTGCACCGATATGGAAACCTTTGCCTGATGCCTTGGTACTCCGCACCTGCACTTGCCCCCTTTGCACCAAAGTGGAAATGAGGACACTGCGCGGGCTGGCGCTTGCCTGGCGCCCGCCTGGTCTTGATCGTCATGGCTTGCGTCATGAGCACCTCGCGAGGTACCCCTTGCCTTGATCTCTCCGCCTCCTCGCGAGCCTGCCTGGTGAGGCCACCCCTGAGGAGGCCTCGTGTCATCTGCCCCGTGAGGCTTGGCCCCTCGCAAGGGTCTTGAGCGCTTGGTTGATGAAGACGGGCCATACTGGGCCACTGGTTCAGCCACGCTACAGGCCGCAGGCAGGCAAGTCTGGGGACCCCCGTTCCCAGAACGCCGACATTAATAGACCCTCTTCTCTTAAGCAAGTTTTCGATTCTATATTTGAAGAAGTTTTTCTTGAAGGTGATGCCATTGATACTTATGAAAATATGAAAGCAATATTTGGGCACCCCAAGAGTTAAAATGTTGAATCCACTGCCCTTTTGTGCTTTTATCAGAATGAAATTATCAAAGAGATGAAGGCTAGCTTAGATGCAATTTTTCAAAGTATGCTTAATCTTTATTCCACCTTTAATGGCCACGTGCTTTCTCAAAATAGAAAGATAAGTGCTTTAGATAAGAAGTTCTCTCTTTATCACCAAAAGGGAGAATATGGAAATACCTTGATCTATTCGCATTTTTATGCCTAGCTAAGGGCGTTAAACAATAGCGCTTGTTGGAAGGCAACCCAATTTTAATTTTGTTCATTGCTTTTTGTTCCAGTTTAGTAATAAATAAATCATCTAGCCTCTGGTTAGAAGTGGTTTTATGTTTTAATTAGTGTTTGTGCCAAGTGAAACCTTTAGGATAGCTTACGATGATAGTTGTGTTGATCCTGCTGAAAATTAGAAACTTTTGCGCTTAGTAAATTAGTTTTGAAAATTCACAGAAACATTATTTTGATCTGATTCTTTTTGAAAGTGCTAGTTATTGACTAGAGGGGGTGGGGGTAAATAGGAGATTTTTATGGAAGTCTTCAAAGCACGTTGGCTTTGAAGACAAACAAATAAACTAAGCTTATATAGTAAGGAGTGGAATGAACACTACACTAGGCAAGCATTAGTCAAGCATACAATATAGTGAAAGCATGACGACTAACTGCAACTAGGTAGATATGATCAGGATGAAAGACAGGACGAAGCCAAACAGATATAAGTCATTCACACAATGAAGTCAAATGAATCAGGCAGGCAAGCAACGACTTCATGAAGACAAACTGTAAAGTAATGAGAGTAAGGGATAGAATCAATTGCTTGGCGAGGACAAGGATTTGGTAGACCAGTTCCAGTTGATGTGACAACTGTACGTCTGGTTAGGGAGGCTGAGATTGAACTCAGAAGACCGTGTCTTCACCTTATTCCCCTTGAGCTAAGGACACTCAGTCCTCGCCCAATCACTCTGGAAAGTCTTCGAGGTAGACTTCCAAACCTTCACAAACTTCGTTCACCGGCAATCCACAATGACTCTTGGATGCTCAGAACGCGATGCCTAACCGGCTGGAGGATTCACAGTCCTCAAGTGTAATAAGTCTTCGGATCACGCGGACAGAAAGACTTCAATGATGCCTAACACTCTTTGGCTCTGGGTGTTTTGGGCTTTGTCCTCGCAAGGATCTCTCTCTCAAATGCTTCGGAGGTGGGTTGCTCTCAAACGACAAAATCCGTGCACTAACACTGAGCAACCACCAATTTATGGTGTAGGGGGTGGGCTATTTATAGCCAGGAGGCAACCCGACCTGATATGTCCGAAATGACCCTGGGTCACTAAGGAACTGACATGTGTCCAACGGTCAGATTTCAAACACACGCGGCAGCTTGGCTTGGGCTACAAGCAAAGCTGACTTATCCAACTCTGGATAAGGTTTGCTCTCATTGTCTTCACTCGAAGACGTAGGATTTGGTTGAGCAGCACATCAGTCACTCTGACTTTATTCATTTGGACACCACTTAACAGTACGGTGGTTCCTATGACTCAATAAAGAAGAAAGGAAACTACGAAACAGCTATGTCTTCGCACTGCATAGTCTTCAAGTGAATATCTTCACAAGTCATAATCTTTGCCGTGAATGTCTTCAAGAACCAGTATTGTCTTCAATATCTTCACAAATGTTTAGGGGTCATCTCTGGTAGGTAAACTAAATCAATGAGGGACTACTACCTGCGTTATGCTGCAATTCTAACAAACACATTAGTTCCCGAACCACGTTTTTCGTCAATTCTCCAAAACCTACTAGGGGTGACAATACATGCACTTACAATCTCCCCCTTTTTGGTGATTGATGACAAACTGGTTGAAGTTTTCAACGGGGATAAAAGTATGTGAAAGTTCAGTTTGTGAGCAGTGTGTTCATACATAAAAAGAGGCCCCCCTGAAGATGTGCATATAAGTAGTTTTCTTTTGAACGCAAATGCACATGGCAGGTTTTGCTTTGTGGAGGCCATCTTCCAAGTGTGAAGACAATTTATCATTCATATATGAAGGTAATGAAGATAATGATATGCATAATGAAAAATGGACGTCCGCAGAATGACTTCATGCGGAATTTATCATCGCATCACAAAGTGGCGGCAAGAGTAGCAGATGACCATCAAGTTTAAGTGTTACAACTCAAAAGCCAAAAGTTTCAAAATGAGAGTTGTAAGACCTTAGCAAAAGTAAAGCAACCACCCATATGGACCCTCTTGAAGACTATCAACTCATATGCTTCTCCCCCTTTTGTCAGTAATGGCCAAAAAGGTTTGAAGACATAGAGTATCTACTCGTTCCCAGTTGGAGTATAGGATGGAGCGGGGTCGACGTTGGAGATTGGTGGTGCAAACGGGCCTGGCGCAGCATTGTGATGCAGTGAAGTTAAAGCTGGAGAAGTGGCGTCATCTTCTTTATCGACGACTCTCGCAACAACAGTTTCATCCGAAGATGAGCACTCAGAATCTTCAATGGATGGTGTGCGACGCCAACTTGCATTTTGATGAGGCCTGGAGTCAAACTTGAAGTTCTCGGTGAAGCCATCCTCGCGAAGATCTTCTTCAGCACAGAGCAAGGTGAGGCTCTTCCAGAAAGGCTTCATGGGCTAAAAATGAGTTCTTGGTGGCCAAGTTGCGAATTTGATTGACATCCACCAAGATACTTTGCATCTGACGCTTCAGCCAGTCATGATGCATGTCTTGCTTTTGATGCAAAGCCATCAGAAGCTCCCAGTCATTGAGAACACGAGGACACTTCTGAGGCCTTTGAGCTATGGTGCTTGCAGTGGCTTCAGTGTTGGCACGGTGTGGTATGCGTAGGTTGCCAGCCAGAGGATAAGCAGGAGTTGCAGCATTGGGCACATGAATACCTTCAATGGGCTATGTGAAACTCCGGAATTAGGGTGACGATGAGTGGTCTTCCTGCAAAACAATGGCATTAGGTTGACCATGAGTGGTCCTCTGTCTATATGAAGCCTTTGGACCATATGACGCCTTTGGTCTGGGGTTTGTCTTCTTCCCAGGTGGTGTCATGTAACATTCATGGGAAGCTTCTCAAGACAGCTTTTGGGCACCCAGATCTTCTTCGGGGGTGACCCGTTCCTGTAGTTAGTACCAATGTACCTGGCAAACACTTCACCATTCTGATTCTTAAATAGTTTATAATTGGCATCAAAGGATTCATCAATGACAATTAGGTTAGCACAAGTGAAGCCAGATAGAGTGGATGGGTCCACTGAAGGATCCTTAGCAGCAACCCAGGTGGTTTTGGGGTACTGCTCAGGCATCCAATATGAACCATCAATGTACATTTTCCTCTTGAACCCAACACTCTCTTTCCTAGGTTTTCGGTTCAGAATCTGTTTCTTGAGGACATCGCACAAGGTTTGATGCCCTTTAAGGCTTTTGTACATGCCAGTCTCAAGCAATGTCTTCAACCTAGCATTCTCATCATCAATAGTAGTGGCATCCTCAGTAGAGGGGTTAGTTACTACATAAATAGTTGAAGATATTGCAACATCAGAAGTAGTAGAACATCCAGCAACAGAGACTACATTATCATGCTCAAGACACTTTAAGCATGGTGGAACAAATTCTACCTGAGCAGAACTGATCTATTGGGAGAGTAGTGAATCGTTCTCCTTTTGAAGATCTTCATGAGACGCTCTCAGTTTCTCAAGATCCTGCTTCCTTTGAAGATAATCATAGGAAAGCTTCTCATGAGAGGCTGAGAGAGTTTCATGATGACTTTCAAGTTCTTCATACTTAACATGAAGACTTTTAATACCTTGGATTAAGGACTGAGTTCGATTCATTTCCACATCCAATAGGTCATCGCTTTTATCTAGCAATTTTTGAATATGTTCCATAGTAGTTTGTTGCTCAGATGCAATTTTAGCAAGTGTCTTATAGCTAGGTTTGGATTCACATTCAGAGTCATCTTCACTAGAGGTTTGGAAATAGGAATTGCGTGAAGTTACCTTGGCACCACGTGCCATGAAGCAGTAGGTTGGAGCCGAGCCGTCATCATCATCATCATCTTTGGCTTCAATGTTGTGACCATTGTCTTTAGTGTTGAAGATTGACTTGGCGACGAACACTGACACCAGAGCCAGGCTTGCCACGCCTGAATCAGACTCCTCCTGGGACTCCACCTCGGCCTCCTCGGAGGTAGACTCCTCCTCTGAATCCATTTCCTTGCCAATAAATGCACGAGCCTTGCTTGATGAGGCCTTCTTGTGAGATGAGACTTTGATGAGACTTTGAAGGAGATTTTGATGGTTTCTTCTTCTTCTTGTCATCATAATCATATTCCTTGCTCTTCTTCTTCTTATTCTTCGATTCCTTATCCCACTGAGGACACTCGTAGATGTGGTAGCCTGTCTTCTTGCATTTATGGCAAGTTCTCTTCTTGCAGTCACGTGATGAAGCCTCGTCGTTCTTTGAGCTAGATCTTGAAGACTTGCTGAACCGATTCTTCTTGGAGAACTTCTGGAACTTCCTCACAAGCATTGCAAGCTCTTTGCCAAGGTCTTCGGGATCACTAGAGCTACATTCAGATTCTTCTTTAGATGAGGAAACAGCTTTAGCCTTCAGAGCACGGGTTCGGCCATAGTTGGGACCATAGATATCATGCTTCTCAGATAGCTGGAACTCATGTGTGTTGAGCCTCTCAAGTATGTCAAACAGATCGAGATGTTTGAAGTCAGGACATTCTTGTATCATCAGGGCTAAGGTGTCAAATGAGCTGTCAAGTGATCTCAGAAGCTTCTTCATGATCTCATGCTTGGTGATCTCAGTGGCGCTGATGTTGGGGAACACGGTAATTTCAGAAAAATTCCTACAATCACGCAAGATCTATCTAGGTGATGCATAGCAATGAGAGGGGAGAGTGTTATCTACATACCCTCGTAGACCAAAAGAGGAAGCATTATGACAACACGGTTGATGTTGTCGTACGTCTTCACGGTCCAACCGATCCTAGCACCGAAGGTACGGCACCTCCGCGATCTACACATGTTCAGCTCGGTGACGTCCCATGAACTCTAGATCCAGCTGAGGTCGAGGGAGAGTTTCGTCAGCACGACGGCATGATGACGGTGATGATGAAGTTACTGGCGCATGGCTTCGCCTAAGCACTACGACAAGATGATCGAGGTGGAAATCTGTGGAGGGGGGCACCACACATGGCTAACAATCAACTTGTCTTTTCTAGGGTGCCCCCTGCCCCCGTATATAAATGAGCAAGGGGGAGGCCGGCCGGCCCTCCTTGGGCTCTCCCCCCAGAGGGGAATCCTACTAGGACTCCAAGTCCTAGTAGGTTTCCACCTAAAGGGAGAGAGGGGAAGGAAGGAGAGGGAGAGGGGGAAGGAAAAGGGGGCGCCGCCCCCCTTCCTTGTCCTAGTCAGACTCAAGGGGAGAGGCCGCGCGGCCTTCCCTGGCTGGCCCCTCTCTCTCCACTAGGGCCCATCGAGGCCCGTTAGTTCCCCCGGGGGTTCCGATAACCCTCTGGCACTCCGGTTTTATCCGAAACTTCTCCGGAACATTTTCAGTGTCCGAATATAGTCGTCCAATATGTCAACCTTTATGTCTCGACCATTTCGAGACTCCTCATCATGTCCGTGATCACATCTGGGAATCCAAACAATCTTCGGTACGTCATATCACATAAACGCATAATACCAATCGTCATCGAACGTTAAGCGTGCGGACCCTACGGGTTCGAGAACTATGTAGACATGACCGAGACACGTCTCCGGTCAATAACCAATAGCGGAACCTAGATGCTCATATTGGTTCCTATATATTCTACGAAGATCTTTATCGGTCAAACCACATAACAACATACGTTGTTCCCTTTGTCATCGGTATGTTACTTGCCTGAAATTCGATCGCCGGTATCATCATACCTAGCTCAATCTCATTACCGGCAAGTCTCTTTACTCGTTCTGTAATACTTCATCCCGCAACTAACTCATTAGTCACAATGCTTGCAAGGCTTATAGTGATGAGTATTACCGAGAGGGCCCAGAGATACCTCTCCGAAACACGGAGTGACAAATCCTAATCTCGATCTATGCCAACCCAAGAAAAACCTTCGGAGACACCTGTAAAGCACCATTATAATCACCCTTTTATGTTGTGACGTTTGGAAGCACACAAAGTCTTCCTTCGGTATTCGGGAGTTGCATAATCTCATAGTCTGAGGAACTTGTATAAGACATGAAGAAAGCACTAGCAATGAAACTGACATGATCATAATGCTAAGCTAACAGATGGGTCATGTCCATCACATCATTCTCCTAATGATGTGATCCCGTTCATCAAATGACAACACATGTCTATGGTTAGGAAACATAACCATCTTTGATTAACGAGCTAGTCAAGTAGAGGCATACTAGGGACTATATGTTTTGTCTATGTATTCACACATGTCCTAAGTTTCTGGTTAATACAATTCTAGAATGAATAATAAACATTTATCATGAATTAAGGAAATAAATAATAACTTTATTATTGCCTCTAGGGCATATTTCCTTCAGCTGAGAGCACGAAGCTCATTGGTGATATCAGTCAAGTGATCGAACGTGAGCTGGACATTTTCATTGTCATTTCTCTTGAAGCGGTTGAAGAGATTGTGAAGATCATCGATTCTTGAGTCTCTCTAAGTTGAGACACTTTCATTGACCTTGGACAGCCTGTCCCAGACCAACTTTGCATTTTCTAGTGCACTCACACGGCCATACTGCCCTTTGGTCAGATGACCATAGATGACGTTCTTGGCGGTTGAGTCCAATTGTGCAAATCTCTTGACATCAGAAGTGGTGATGCCTTCACCAACTTTGGGAACGCCAGTCTTGATGACATACTAGAGATCAACCTCAATGACGTCAAGATGCATGCACATCTTGTTCTTCCAGTAGGGCTAGTCAGTGCCATCGAAGACGGGGCATGCAGCGGAGACCTTGATTATCCCTGCAGTCGACATAGCTAAAACTCCAGGTGGTTAAACCGAATCACACAGAACAAGGGAGTACCTTGCTCTGATACCAATTGAAAGTGCTAGTTATCGACTAGGGGGGGGTGAATATTTGATTTTTGTGAAAGTTTTCAAAACATGGTGCCTTTGAAGACAAACAAGTAAACTAAGCCTATATAGTCAGAAGCGGGATGAAGACTACACTAGGAAAGCATTAGTCAATCATACAATATAGTGAAAGCATGAAGACTAACTACAACTGGGTAGACATGATCAGGATGAAAGACTAGACGAAGCCAAACAGATATAAGTCTTCACACAATGAAGTCAAATGAATCAGGCAGGCAAGCAATGACTTCACGAAGACAAACTGTAAAGTAATGAGAGTAAGGGATAGAACCAGTTGCTTGGCGAGGACAAGGATTTGGTAGATCAGTTCCAGTTGCTATGACAACTATACGTATGGTTAGGGAGGCTGAGATTGAACTCGGAAAATCGTGTCTTCACCTTATTCCGCTGGAGCTAAGGACACCCAGTCCTTGCCCAATCACTCTGGTAAGTTTTCGAGGTAGACTTCCAAACCTTCACAGACTTTGTTCACCGGCAATCCACAATGAATCTTGGATGCTCAGAACGCGACGCCTAACCGGCTGGAGGTCACAGTCCTGAAGTGTAATAAATCTTCGGATCACGCGGACAGAAAGAAATCAGTGATGCCTAACACTCTTTCACTCTGGGTGTTTTGGGCTTTGTCCTCGCAAGGATCTCTCTCTCAAATGCTTCGGAGGTGGGTTGCTCTCAAACAACAAAAGCCATGCACTAACTCTGAGCAGCTACCAGTATATGGTGTAGGGGGTGGGCTATTTATAGCCAGGAGGCAACCCGACCTGATATATCCGAAATGACCCTGGGTCACTAAGGAACTGACATGTGTCCAACCATCAGATTTCGAACACACGCAGTAGCTTGGCTTGGGCTACAAGCAAAGCTGACTTATCCAGCTCTGGATAAGGTTTGCTCTCATTGTCATCGCTATAAGACATAGGCTTTGGTTGAGCATCACATTAGTCACTCTGACTTTGTTCACTTGGACCCCACTTAACAGTACGGTTGTTCCTATGACTCAATAAACAAGAAAGGAAACTATGAAACAGCTATGTCTTCGCACTCCATAGTCTTCAAGTGAATATCTTCACAAGTCATGATCTTTGTCATGAATGTCTTCACGAACCAACATTGTTTTCACACATTTTTAGGGGTCATCTCTGGTAGGTAAACCGAATCAATGAGAGACTACGACCTGTGTTATCCTGCAATTCTCACAAACACATTAGTCCCACAACCAGGTTTGTCGTCAATACTCCAAAACCAACTAGGGGTGGCACTAGATGCACTTACAATCTCCCCCTTTTTGGTGATTGATGACAAACTGGTTGAAGTTTTCAACAGGGATAAAAGTATGTGAAACTTTAGTTTTTGAGCATTGTCTTCATACATAAAAAGAGGCTCCCCCTGAAGATGTGCATATAAGTAGTTTGCTTTTGAATGCAATGCACATGGCAGGTTTTGCTTTGTGGAGGCCATCTTCCAAGTGTGAAGACAATTTATCATGCATATATGAAGGTAATGAAGATAATGATATGCATAATGAAAAATGGACGTCTATAGAATGACTTCATGCAGAATTTATCATCGCATCACAAAGTGGCAGCAAGAGTAGCAGACGACCATCAAGTTTAAGTGTTACAACTCAATAGCGAAAAGTTTCAAAATGAGAGTTGTAAGACCTTAACAAAAGTAAAGCAACCACCCATATGGACCCGCTTGAAGACTATCAACTCATATGCTTCTCCCCCTTTTGTCAGTAATGACCAAAAAGGTTTGAATACATAGAGTATCTACTCGTTCCTAGCTGGAGTAGAGGATGGAGCAGGGTCGACATTGGAGTTTGGTGGTGCAGACAGGCCTGGCGCAGCATCGTAATGTAGTGAAGTTAAAGCTGGAGAAGTGGCGTTATCTTCTTCATCGACGACTCTCGCAACAACAGTTGCAGCCAAAGATGAGCACCCAGAAACTTCAATGGAGGGTGTGCGACGCCAACTTGCATTTTGAGGAGGCCTGGAGTTAAACTTGAAGTTCTCGGTGAAGCCATCCTTGCGAAGATCTTCTTCAGCACAGAGCAAGGTGAGGCTCTTCAAGGACCGCCGATAGGCTTCATGGGCTACAAATGAGTTCTTGGTGGTCAAGTTGTGAATTCAATTGACATCCAGCAAGATACTTTGCATGTGACACTTCAGCCAGTCATGATGCCTGTCCTGCTTTTGATGCAAAGCCACCAAAAGCTGCTTGTCATTGAGAACACAAGGACGCTTCTGAGGCCTTTGAGCTATGGTGCTTGAAGTTGCTTCAGTATTGGCACAGTGCGGTATGCGCAGGTTGCCAGCCAGAGGATAAGGAGGAGTTGCAGCATTGGGCACATGAATACCTTCAATGGGTTGTGTGAAACTCTGGAATTCAACATTCTAAAGGTAGAGGGGCTTCTTCGCAGGCTCGGGGAATATGGCTTCAACAGACATATCAACTTCAGGCAGAAAGACAATATGGTTGCATGCTGAAGGCTGGTAGTCAATGGTTGAACGAAGCTTAATCAAGCGCATCACCCATGGAGCATAGAATTTCAGACCAAATAGATCAACCCCAGAAGCAACAAGTTGTCGGATAAAGAAATCCTGAGTGTTGAATCTGATGCCATTGATGATATAAAATACCAAAATCTTCATGGCGCCTTCAAGTTTGGCTTCAGAAGAATTACCTTTGATAGGCAAGAGAGTACGCCTCAGAATGTGGTACACTGTGCGTGGCAAGTACTCGAGGTCCTTGACAAAGAACTCCTTTGGGTATTCACCATTGTCGGCGTTCTAGATATGTGGGTATCCAGCTCTGCCTGCCTGCAGCCCACCGCGTGGCTCCATCGATGGCCTGGTACGGCCCAGCTTCAGCATCAACAACACAAGACCCTCGCGAGGGGCCATGCCTCGCGAGGCGGACAACGCCAAGATCCCTGAAGGGATCGGCTTCCTCAGGCTGGCTCCCGAGGGGCGGAGAATTCTATGCAAGGTATACTTCACGAGGCTCAGCTGACGTGAGCCATGATGACCAAGGCCAGGCGGGCACAGAGTGCAGGTTTCTTCTTCGGTGCAAAAGAGGCAAGCCACGGGCGCGGAGTCCTGAGGAATCAACCAAAGGTTTCCATTCTGGTGCAACGAGACCAAGACCGTCAGGACGGCAGGACGGAGGTCATCGACGAGCCCACCACAGCATCACGACTAGAGGCTTTTTGCAGGTGAAGACTACTTTTGTCAGGATAAGCTGTACTACTTGTCCCTTTTCAAATCCGGCCATTGTGGGATCCCTTCCCGCCAACATTTGGGAAGAGGACCAAGGCCACTATAAATACGACTTAACCACCACCATAGAGGGGAGCGAGTTCACACCCCCTCAGCTACCTCGAGCTCAAGAACACCTCACCTCTTGAGGCTAGTTCATCCACTATACTAGTTCATCCTCATCCCCCCGAGGCAATCCACCAAAACACTGGAGTAGGTATTACACCGCAAGGTGGCCCGAACTAGGATAAACTGCTGTGTCTCTTTGTCTCTTTGAGCTCGTCACGCTAGGCTTAGGAGGATCGCGAGTAGGCAGGCTGTGTAGGTTGAGATCTCCACACGCACCCCAGAGTTTGAACCTCTCAAGGGTTTGCGGAACCCGTAATCCGACAAGCATCGTGCGGCAATGGCTTCATCATACAAAGCATTTGGCACATATTTGGCTCAGGCTTCTGAAAGATGCTCTACAGCTCATTCTGATGAAGCGAACAACCAGGTTCGCATGACTCACCTGGAGTGGGCAGGGAAGTAATCTCAATTATATCCTGAACTTTGGCTTCGTGATGTACATCACCTATCATCCACTCAAGGATCCAAGTCTTCGGATCCCTGTTGTAGCCTCGAATGTGTAGAGTGGCAAAAAACTTCAACAAAAGCTCTTCATTCCAATGTTCCTTATCAGTCAAAAAATCCAAAAGACCAACATCCCAAAAGCAGTCAAGGGATTCTTCAGGACAGGGCAGCCCAACCATGGCATCACAATCCAGACGCTTGTGTGGAAAAATCCGGTCCTGGTTGTACATGATGCAAGAGTTATAGCTACTCTATTGATGGCTCCAAAATCTGTCAGAGGTGATCTTGGGCATCTTGTATGGGTTCTTGGCACTGTCAAAGAAATATTGTGCTCTCTGAAGCTGAGCAAGATGAATGAGCCTTGTGTGGTGACAGCACTTGGAAGCCTCGGCAGACGTGGCTTTGGCTTCTGAACTTGAGGCCTCTGCTCCACATGATAATCACACTGGGGCCCTGGAGCAGTGGGTGGAACCATAATCGGCCATCTAACAGTGACAAGCTGACCTTCACGATTGGATGCTCTCTCCATGGTATGAGGACGTGGTGCAGGAACAACGCCATCTGAGGTGATTCACGTCATAGTGGCTTCATCATTCACATTTGCTTCAAGATCCACGTTGTCTTCAGCCATGACAGGGTCATTGGCTTCAGTGGCGTTGTTGGTGGCAGCCTTAGTTTTTTCAACCTCCATCTGATCAATGACTGGAGGGTCGGGCACAATCACATTCTCTTCAAGAATGACTTCATCATTAGCAGGGGATGTGGCTTCTCTTTCTTCTTCTTCTTCTTCTTCGGCTGATGGAGCCGGAATATCTTCATCAGCTTTAGCTTCAGATTCGTGAGCAGTCGCAGAGGGATAGGCATCAGGGAACACTTTACGGGCCACCGAGCTAGATTTTTGTGCTTCTTCTTCTGGAATGGTCGACATGGAGACAGGTGGCCTGAGGCCTTTGTGAAGCCCGCGAAACGCTGGCGACGCCTTTGGAGATGGAGTGGTCTCCATGTAGTTGTCATCATCAAGCACCGAAGAGGTGACTTGAGCAGGTGGAGTACGGGGTGTCTCTGAAAGTGCTAGTTATCGACTAGAGGGGGGGGTGAATAGGCGATTTTTTTTGAAAGTCTTCAAAACATGGTGGCTTTGAAGACAAACAAGTAATTGAGCCTAAATAGTAAGCGGCGGAATGAAAACTACACTAAGTAAGCATAAGTCTAACATACAACACAATGAAAGTATGAAGACTAATTGCAACTAGGTAGACAGGATCAGAAAGGTAGATAGTGCGAAGCTAAATAGATAATAGTCTTCACAGTTTGAAGTCAAACAGATTAGACAAGTAAGCAATGATTTCACAAAGACAACTATAAAGTAAGGAGAGTAGAGGATAGAACCAGTAGCTTGACGAACACAAGGATTTGGTAGACCAGTTCCAGTTGCTGTGACAACTGTATGTCTAGTTAGGGAGGCTGAGATTTAGCTCAGAAGACCGTGTCTTCACCTTATTCCCCTTGAGCTAAGGACACCCAGTCCTCGCCCAATCACAATGGTAAGTCTTCGAGGTAGACTTCCAAACCTTCACAGACTTCGTTCACTGGAAATCCACAATGACTCTTGGATGCTCAAAACGCGACGCCTAACCGGCTGGAGGATTCACAATCCTCAAGTGTAATAAGTGTTCAGATCACGCGGACAGAAAGACTTTAGTGATGCCTAACACTCTTTGGCTCTGGGTGTTTTGGGCTTTGTCCTCGCAAGGATTTCTCTCTCAAATGCTTCGAAGGTGGGTTGCTCTCAAACGACAGAAGCCGTGCACTAACTCTGAGTAGCCTCCAATTTATGGTGTAGGGGGTGGGCTATTTATAGCCAGGAGGCAACCCAACCTGATTTGTCCACACCCTGGGTCACTAAGGAACTGACACGTATTCAATGGTCAGATTTCAAACACACGCGACAGCTTGGCTTGGGCTACAAGCAAAGCCGACTCATCCAACTCTAGATAAGATTTGGTTTCATTGTCTTTGCTCGAAGACATAGGATTTGGTTGAGCATTACTTCAGTCACTCCGAGATTGTTCACTTGGACCCCACTTAATGGTACGGTGGTTCCTATGACTCAATTAGAAGGAAAGGAAACTACGAAACAACTATGTCTTCACACTCCATAGTCTTCAAATGAATAGCTTCACGCGTCATACTCTTCATCGTGAATGTCTTCACGAACCACCATTGTCTTCAATGTCTTCACACATTTTTAGGGGTCATCTCTAGTAGGTAAACCGAATCCATGAGGGACACTACCTGTGTTATCCTGCAATTCTCACAAACACATTAGTCCCTCAACCATGTTTGTCGTCAATACTCCAAAACCAACTAGGGGTGGCACTAGATGCACTTACAATCTCCCCCCTTTTTGTTGGTTGAGGAAAAGCTGGTTGAAGTTTTCAACGAGGATAAAAGTATGTGAAAGTTCATTGTTGTGAGCATTTTCTTCATACATATGACGAGGCTCCCCCTGAAGATGTGCATATAAATAGTTTGCTTTTGAATGCAGATGCACATGGCAGGTTTTGCTTTGTGGAGGGCATTTTCAAAGTGTGAAGACAATGCATTATGCATATAAGAAGATAATGAAGATAATGATATGCACAATGGAAAATGGACGTCTGCAGAATGACTTCATGCGGAATTTATCAGCGCATTATAAAGTGGCAGTAAAAGTAGCAGACGACCATCAAGTTTAAGTGTTACAACTCAAAAAGCCAAATGTTTCAGAACGAGAGTTGTAAGAACTTTAGCAAAAATTAAGCAACCACCCATATGGACCCGCTTGAAGACTATCCACTCATATGCTTCTCTCCCTTTTGTCAGTAATGACCAAAAAGGTTTGAAGACATAGAGTATCTACTCGTTCCCAGTTGGAGATGATGTTGGAGTAGCAGGGTCGATGGTGGAGTTAGGTGGTGCAGACGGGCCTTGTCCAGCATCACCATGCTGAGCAGTGAGAGCTGGCGAAGTGGCATCATCTTCTTCATCGACGACTCTCGCAACAACAGTTGCAGCCGAGGATGAGTACTCAGAATTTTCAATGGGGGATGTGCGACGCCAACTTGCATTTTGAGGTGGCCTAGAGTTAAACTTGAAATTTTCAGTGAAGCTATCCGCGCGAAGTTCATCTTAGCGCAGGGCAAGGTGAGACTCTTCCAGGAATGGCGACAAGCTTCATGAGCAACAAACGAGTTCTTGGTGGCTAAGTTGTGAATGCGATTGATATCCACCAAGATACTCTTCATTTGACGCTTTAGCCAATCAGGATGTTTGTCATGCTTTTGATGTAAGGACACCAAAAGCTCACGGTCATTGAGAACACGAGGACGCTTCGGAGGCCTTTGTGCAATGGTGCTTGCAGTGGCTTCGGTGTTTGCACGATGCGGTAGGCGCAGGTTTCCAGCCCAGGGATAGACATGAATTGCAACATTGGGAACATGAAAACCATCAATGGGCTGTGTGAAGCTCTGGAACTCGGCATTCTGTAGATGGAGGGGCTTCTTTGCCGGCTCAGGGTACATGGCTTCAAACAGACATATCAACATCAGGCAAGAAGACAATGTGATTGTGAGTTGATGGCCAGTAGTCAACAGTTGAATGAAGCTTAATCAAGCGCATCACCCATGGAGCATAGAACTTTAGACCAAACAGATCAATTCCGGACGCAACAAGTTGTCTGATGAAGAAATCTTGAGTGTTGAATCTAATGCCATTGACGAGATAGAACACCAAAGTCTTCATGGAGCCTTCAAGTTTGGCTTCAGATGAATGGCCTTTGATGGGCTAGAGAGTATGCCTCAGAATGTGATATACTGTGCGTGGCAGATACTCGAGGTCCTTAACAAAGAATTCCTTTGGATATTCAACGTCTTGGGGCAAAGGCTTCATCATGCTAAGCATTTGGCTCATGTTTGGCTCAGGCTTATGAAATATGCTCTGTAGTTCATTCTGATAATGCAAACAACCAAGCTCGCATAGCTCACTTGGAGTGGGCAGGGAAGTCAGCTTGATGATATCCTGAGCTTTGGCTTCGTGATGCACATCACCCATCATCAACTCAAGGATCCAAGTCTTCGGATCCCTGTTGTAGCCTCGAATGTGTAAGGTGGCATAGAACTGCAGTAGGATCTCTTCATTCCAGTTCTCTTTATCAGTGACAAATGCCAGAAGACCAACATCCCTGAAGCAGTCAAGGGCTTCTTCCATACATGGCAGCCCAGCCATAGCATCAAAAGCCAGACGCCTGTGAGGAAAGATCCTGTCTTGATTGTATAGAATGCAAGAGCAATAGCTTCGCTGTTGGTGGCTCCAAAATCTGTCAGATGAGATTCTTGGCTTCTTGTAAGGGTTCTTGGCACTATTGAAGAATGTATTGTCTTCTCTGAAACTGAGCACGCTGAATGAGCCTTGGGTAGTTACAATGCTAGGAAGCCTTGGCAGACGCGGCTTTGGCTTCTGGACTTGAGGCCTTCGCTCCACATGATAGTCATATTGTGGTCCTGGAGCGGTAGGAGGAATCATAATTGGCCAGCGAACAGTGACCAGCTGATCGTCACGATCGAAAGACAATTTCATTGTGTGAGGCTGTGGTGGAGGAACAACACCATCAGTGATGACAGGCGTCACAGTAGCTTCAACATTCACATTGACTTCAAGCTCCACATTGTCTTCAGCCATGATAGGGTCATTGGCTTCAGTAGAAGTGTTGGTGGCAGCCTCATTGTTTTCAACCTCCATTTGGTCAACGACCAGAGGGTCAGGCATGATCACATTCTCTTCAAGAATGACTTGATCAACAACAGGGGGTGTGTCTTCTCTTTTTCTTCTCTTCTTTCATCCTTGACTGATGCACCCGGAATGTCTTCAGCAGCATTAGCTTCAGATGCTTGATCAGTCACAGAAGCATTCTCTTCAGGGAACACTTGACGTGCCACTGAGCTGGATTGTTGTGAATCTTCATCTAGAATGGTGGACATTGAGATGGATGGCTTGAGACCTTTGCGAATCCTGTGAAACGCTGGCGACGCCTTTGGAGATGGAGTGGTCTCCATGTAATTGTCATCATCAAGTACCGGATACGTAACTTGAGTTGGTGGAGTATGGGGTGTCTCATCACGAAAATGGGTATCTTCTTGTTGGCACTCAGCCCAGGAGTCATCTTGAGCAATTGGCGTCAATGGACGACCAATGCTAATGTATTCACTGCTCGTAGGAGCAGGCGATGATACCAACTAGCGCTCGAGCTGAGGAAGGATTTCATCATCAACTACATTATCTTCATGACCAATGCCTTCAGCTACGTTGGAGTCAACAGCTAGAACTTCATCAGATTCTTGTGCCTCTATGGGAGCAGGCTCATGAACAATGAGATAGCGCTCGCAATTAGCAGAGGCAGGATATACAACAGAGATAGGTTTAACAACAAGGGGCTCAGAGGCAGCAGCACGATCTTTCCTTGAAGACTTAGAGCCCTTAGTCTTCAACTTTTTGTTGGAAGGGGCATCATCAGATGTATCCTTGTGGTTCCTCTTCCTGGCTTCTGCTTCAGCCTTCCTAGTCTTCTTGAGCTCAGAAGCAGCTGAGGGGACCTTTGGCTTCGAGCCAGTCATGCTGGCAGGGAAGACAATGCTCAGTTGTCCCTGCCTTGCAGTGTCAGGATTAGCTTCAGCATGCTTCTTGCTCTTCTTAGCAGCCATTCTGGGAGCAATGGCAGGACGCCCAAGAGCTTTTCTCTTTTCAGCTTCATTGTGTGCTTGCACACATTTCTGGGCGTAAGATTTCATGCGTTCTCAAGAGCCTTTGTCTTCTTCATGCTTCTTATGCAATTCAGTTTTGAGGTCATGCAACATCTTCTTGGAGATTTGCACATCTGCCACACTGAGCTTGTGCATTTTATTCTTGAAATGGGCCTTCTCATAGTCAATCTTGTTCTTGAGCTCGACGATTTTCTGTGCCAGGGACAACTCATTAGCAATGGTAGAGTGGAATGTGACGCTGATACTCACTGGCAGCTGCAGACTGTCAATGCCAATATTCTTGTCGTCGAACCACTCATTAGTGAAATTGTTCAAGATGTCAACATCAAAGAGGGGAAGATCACTGAAGATCTCCGCCTCTTGCTTACTCTTGATCAGCATCTCAAGGGCTTCATCACCAAGATCTTCATCGCTTGACAGATCAATGGTGTCTTCCTCGTTGCGCAGAATGGTAACAGGAGTGAGGGGTTGCCCAGTAGCCTTCTTGCGCAATGGCTTGTTGGTCCTCTTGGACACACGTGATAAATCTTCAAATTGCACACTGGATTCAGGCGGTGCAGTTGTTAGTGACTTCTTGGTTGAAGCTTTTGGGGCAGCAGAGGTAGTTGGCTTTGAAGCTTTTGCCTTCTTCTTCTGCTTTGGTGGTGATGGAGCATCATCAGAATCAGCTTCTTCAGCATATTGCTCCACAGTAGCTCTCTGGGAAGCAGTATGAGACAGAAGCCCGTCGAAGTTGGCGAAGGGGCCAATCCTGTTCTGATTGGCTTCACGAGTTCCATCTGGTCATGGAGTGGAGGGGCTAGGGTTGACGTCGAGGCCAAACTCCTTTTGGTTCTTAGCCGCATAATCTTTTGCAAACTATAAGTTGCACTTGAAAATATTGTCTTCACGACACCATAGGAGAGAAGATGGGCCAGCATTCTCAGGCTGTGGTCCTCTGGCCATACAGGGATAGAACCCCTATTAAATAGCTTTAGCCTTGTTCTTTGGCACCAAACCGCGGTACAGATAGTCACCCCACGAGCGCTTGATGGCATTCTTTTCAGCATATTCAGGTGTTACAAACCTGTACTTGAACCATTGCTCTTCCCAATATCTTCGGATCCACTGGATCCGGTTCTTGTGCTAGGTGTAGCTCTCCTCTGGGTCAAACTTGTAGAGTTCATACAGATCTTCAGGCAAATAAACTGCAGTGTTGCCACGACGTTGCTTGCCTCCTTTCTGTGCAGACTTTTCTGAAGCCATTACGTTCAGACTGATTGGCTTCAAAACAGTGAAAGGCTTTCGTCTGCTGGTCAGGCAAGAACTAGCTTCAGGAGACTCAATGTGACTGTTGGGGGTTGGGTGGGACATATGCCAAAGGATGGTTTATCATGGTGGGAGCGAGTCGAACGTCACCGGTGCCTGGAAGCGGGATGAGGCGTAGACACGAACACCGGCGCACTTTACCCAGGTTCGGGGCTCTCCTAGGAGATAACACCCCTAGTCCTGCTCTGGGGGGTCTCCGCATGATCACTAAGGCACTAGTGAGTACAATGGTGCTCCTCGAGCTGTATGCTAGAGGTGGAAGGAGGCAGGGCTAGCTCTCTTCTTCCTCTAGGTGTGAGTCTAGTTCTAACCGGTTGGGAACCCTTTGCATGGATTCCCTGGGGGGTTTATATAGGCCTACCCCCAGGCGTACAATGGTAACTTGGCCGGGAGTAGGACCTGGCCGTCAGCGTCTCTGGTCGCCGGCTTCTCCGCCGGCAGCTGGAGCCCGCCGCCTGGTGGGCCCCTCCAACTGGTCTAGTACAGAGCCGACAGGCCGCCCTGCCGCTGGCGGGTCTGGTTGGTGGCTGATCACTGTAGCCGTGATGCTAATGACGCAGTCTTGGTCGGGTAAGGCATGGCTGCAGTCCCGCCGCCTGGTAGGAGATCACTGTTGCCTCGCCATGTCTAGTCTGGTAAATGGCGCTCATGTCTCGAGGAAGGATCCGGCTGCCCGCCGGGAGCCGGATACCCTTGGATCCGACTGGCCAGGCTCGGCCGCCCTCCGGGCCCTCGCTGCCTGGTAGGGCCTGCCGCCTGTGAGCTGTACCGACAGGCCGTCGTGGGAGCAGGCCCCGCCTGACAGTGGTGATGTCGAGGGTGGAGTGGCAACAGTGCCGCATCATGCGGAGATCTCTGCCTATACGGGACACAGTAGCCATGCCAAACCCGGGATTCGGGGGCGAGGGACTACACTGTAGCCTCACCCTGTTTTGTCCTCTTGACATGGGGCGCAGACTCTGAGGGCGCCGGGTGGCCGCCTGCTGGAAGCCGACCTCTACGGAGGCCGTCTGCGAGGAGTCGGCCCGTCTTGGTGCCGTCTAATGGTGCTCGACCGTCTTCAGGCATCCAGCCGTTGAGCCAGCCGGCCACCGGAAGGCGGCGCTTCATTCTAGAGTCTCATGGGGCGAAGCCGGCCCAATGTCTTGAAAGGCTCAGGGACTCAGGTTAGGCTACCTGTGGCCCATTACTCCGAAAGTAGTCCCCGAAGCTGGTGAGGTGTCGCAGTTGACAGGCCATGAAGCCTCAGTAGTTTCCTTCCTTGTCGTGCTCTAATCGAACGCTTGGTCTGCCTTGTGATGCGCTGGCTGCCGGGGCCAATTTGACAAGGCGGGCTCGTCCACCGATTTCGAATGCCTGTGCGGGAAATAGATGGCGTGCCTGCTAAGCTTCCCTAGGACTGCCGCACGCCACGAGCGTGCCGCGCAGCGCATGTCAGCCCATCCAGCCTGCCAACCCACGTCTTGATGGGACATGATAGCAGGCTGGGACCGCCACCACCGGGCCTCGACACGCGGGCGGATCCGCTGCGGCCGAGGCGGGCGGTTGTGATTCCCATGGGAGTTACTGTGCAGTAACTCTGCATAGTAATCGGGGGGTCGTGGGGTCGTGGGCGCAGTTAATCCCACGATCCCATGTCCCGCCCCCTTGGCTTTGCAGCCCGAGGGCTATAAGTAGGGGGAGGCAGGGGAGCGGTGGAGCACACGCGCCCTCCTCTCCACTCTTTCTTCCTCCTCTGTCTGCTGCTGCTGCTCCGTGCCCGCCGTAGCGCCACCACAGCTCGCCGTCGTCGAGCTTCTTCTCCTCACGCAGCCCCGCTCGAACACCATGGCGCGTGAGAAGGGAGGAGACTGGGATGGCTCGATGGTGATTTTAGATCACCTAACCTTTCTCCGGGCCATGCGCCGGATGCCCAACGCAGCCTTCGTCAAGGTGCGGGTGCCTCCGCGGGAGGAGACCGCGCCGGCGCCGCAGGGGACGAGCGGGTCATCTTCCGCTCGCATTTACTCCGCGGCTTCGGCCTCCCGGTGAGCGGGTTCCTCCGCTCATTCATGGAATTTTGCCATCTCCAGCCGCACCACTTGACGCCCAACACCAAGACGCTGCTGTCCACCTTCATCACGGCGTGCGAGGGCTACCTCGGCATCCTCCCCACCATCAAGTTGTGGGGAGCTTTCTTCTATGCCAAACTAGGCACCTCCGCCAAGGAGACGGCGGCCCAGTGAGGTGCCTTCGTTGTCGTGCGCCAGCCATCGAAGAAGAACGCCTTCCCGGTCATCAAGCTATCACAGTCAGTGAAATAGTGCCAGCAATGGTACTTCTACGTGGAGAACATCGACCCGGCGGTCGACTTCATCAACCTGCTGCCTTACGAGGCTGGCCCCCCTATTGGGCGTCGGGCCAACTGGAGCTACAAGCCGAAGCCCGTATCGGCTGAGACGGCCGCCGCCATCAACCGGTTCTGGGTGCTGACGGAGGCGGAGGGTCTCATGGCGTCTGACTTGCTGATCGCCTTTGTCGAGCACCGGGTTCTCCCACTACAAGGCCGTCCTCATCTGATCTGTCGGATGAGCGGGCACCGCGACCCGAGACGGATGTGCACAAAGGACATGCCGACTGCCGAGGTGGCCTGAATGGTGAACGAGATCACTGACCTCAAGGTGTCGGAGGAGTCCTGGCGGTTCGGCAAGCCGCCATACTCCCGCGACAACCCGCTGCCTGCCGTGAGTCTCTTAGCTTCCCCTTTTTAGTTCTTGCCTTGGTCTTGGTATGAAGTGGTACTTCTTTGGAGCACAGATCTACATGTCTTCGGCGACGGCCGCCATCGTGGGGCCGGGTGGTAACTACTAGCCGGACCGGGAGGTGAGCGACGAGGACGACCCCGACTTGGGGGCGGCCGCCTTGGAGGACGACGCCGTAAGCAGCGGCGTCGGAGCGGGCGGCTCCGAAGAGGGGGGCAGCGTGGAGACCTGGCCTGATGACGACGAGGAGGAGGACGAGCCGCGCCCTGTGCGGGACGCCGTTAATACAAGCGCGGGCCCCTCCACCGGGCCGTCTGCTCGAGGCGGCAAGCGCAAGCGGAAATAGGGGGCCGCCCTGTTCGGCAGCTTGCCAAAGAAGCCAAAGAACCCGGCCACCGCGACTAGGTGGAAAGAGGTCGCAATGAAGGTGGCCAAGTTCCTGAAGCTGCCGAAGGTGCCGCCCATGGTGTCACCATAAGTACCTCCCTTGTGCTTTCCCTTGGGCTTTTCCTTGCTGATCCAGCCTAAAGTTTCTTTGCTTTACTTTTTTTGTCCCAGGGCCCTGCTCTCGCTCAACAAATCGACCGCCGCTTCTATGTTCAGGTCGGCGGAGACCTCCACCACCACCCAGCGAATCGATCCGGTCGTCGACCTCCGGGAGGCGCAAGAGCGAAACGCGCGGGAGGTGCGCGAGGAGCAGGAAGCCACCTGCCTGGAGAAGGCAGAGGCGTCCGCGCTGAAGAAGCTGTCGGAGGCGGAAGCTGATGCCGCGGTAAAGGAGTGGTTAGCGGAGGCCGCACGCCGCCAGGAGCCGCTACTCATCACTCCCCTGAACTCCGCACCACCTCTACTAGAGTTTGTGGCATCGACCGGGGGAGCCGGCGACGAGCAGCCAGCCATGGAGAGGGAGGGCGGTGATGCCGCCATGCCGGACATTGTCATGCCTCCGCAACCGCCGACTGGTGATACGTCCATTTTGCATCATGCTTTTATATCAATATTTATTGCATTATGGGCTGTTATTACACATTATGTCTCAATACTTACGGCTATTCTCTCTTGTTTTACAAGGTTTACCATGAAGAGGGGGAATGCCGGCAGCTGAAATTCTGGCTGGAAAAGGAGCAAACAATGGAAACCTATTCTGGACAGCTCCGGAAATCCTGAAACTCCATGGAAGTCATTTTTGGAATTAATAAGAATTATTAAGCAAAGAAAACACCAGAGGGGGCCCACACCCTGGCCAGGAGGGTGGGGGTGCACCCACCCCTATTGGGCGAGCCCCCTATCTCCTGGGCCCCCTGGTGGCCCTCTGGTGCCCATCTTCTGCTATATGAAGGCTCTTACCCTGGAAAAAATTAGAAGCAAGCGTACGGGACGATACTCCGGCGCCACGAGGCGAAACCTTGGCGGAACCAATCTAGGGCTCCGGTGAAGCTGTTCTACCGGGGAAACTTCCCTCCGGGAGGGGGAAATCATCATCATCATCATCACCAACGATCCTCTCATCGGGAGGGGGTCAATCTCCATCAATATCTTCACCAGCACCAGCTCCTCTCAAAAGCCTAGTTCATCTCTTGTATCCAATCTTGTATCAAAACCACAAATTGGTACCTGTGGGTTGCTAGTAGTGTTGATTACTCCTTGTAGTTGATGCTAATTGGTTTACTTTGTGATCCCTTCTATGTAATCAAGTCCGTGAGCTATCTATAATAAAGATTAGTGTTGAGTCAAGGGCTTTGCTATCTTGCTATGATCTTGAGAAAGTAGAAGAATGAAACGAAATAAAAGAGTACATATTGATCTTATGTATAGTAATGACTTCACATATAAAAAGTATGAGGCATAAAAGTTGTTGAGAGGTTACAAACGTAGTTTTGGTCATCACTGCAATTAATAGGAAGTAATAAAGAAAGAGAGGTTTTCACATATAAATATACTATCTTGGACATCTTTTATGATTTTTGAGCACTCATTAAGTATGACATGCTAAAGAGTTGATGTTAGACAAGGAAGACAATGTAATGGTTTATGTTCTCTCACATCTCAGTTAAAGTATATTGTGATTGATCTTCCCAACATGTTGAGCTTGCCTTTCCCCCTCATGCTAGCCAAAAATTCCTTGCACCAAGTAGAGATACTACTTGTGCTTCCAAATATCCTTAAACCCAGTTTTGTCATGAGAGTCCACCATACCTACCTATGGATTGAGTAAGATCCTTCAAGTAAGTTGTCATGTTGCAAGCAATAAAAAATTCTCTCTAAATATGTATGACTTATTAGTGCGGAGAAAATAAGCTTTATACGATCGTGTGATATGGAAGTAATAAAAGCGATGGACTGCATAATAAAGGTTCATATCACAAGTAGCAATATAAAGTGACGTTCTTTTGCATTAAGATTTTGTGCATCCATCCCTAAAAGCACATGACAACCTCTTCTTCCCTCTGTGAAGGGCCTATCTTTTACTTCATGTTTTTACTTTATGCTTGAGTCAAGGTGATCTTCACCTTTTCATTTTATCCTTTGGCAAGCACCTCGTGTTGGAAATATCTTGATATATATATCCAATTGGATGTAAGTTAGCATGAGCTATTATTGTTGACATCACCCAAAGGTGAATACGTTGGGAGGCAACATAATAAGCCCCTATCTTTCTCAGTGTCCGATTAAAACTTCATAACCACAAGTATTGTGTGAGTGTTAGCAATTGTAGAAGACTATATTATAGTTGAGTATGTGGACTTGCTGAAAGGCTCTATTCTTGACTCTTTCTGAAGTTATGATAAATTGCAATTGCTTCAATGACTGAGATTATAGTTTGTTAGTTCTCAATGAAGTTTTTGAACCATACTTGACATTGTGAATTGATTGTTACTTGAGCATAAGAAACCATATGACAAAATCTATATATGATGTTGTTATAAGAATGATCATGATGCCCTCATGTCCGTATTTTATTTCTATCGACACCTCTATCTCTAAACATGTGGACATATTTTTCGATTTCGGCTTCTGCTTGAAGACAAGCGAGGTCTAAGCTTGGGGGAGTTGATACGTCCATTTTGCATCATGCTTTTATATCAATATTTATTGCATTATGGGCTGTCATTACACATTATGTCTCAATACTTATGGCTATTCTCTCTTATTTTACAAGGTTTACCATGAAGAGGGGGAATGCCGACAGCTGGAATTCTGGCTGGAAAAGGAGCAAATATTGGAAACCTATTCTGCACAGCTCCAAAAATCCTGAAACTCCACGGAAGTCATTTTTGGAATAAATAAGAATTATTGAGCGAAGAAAACACCAGAGGGGGCCCACACCCTGTCCAGGAGGGTGGGGGGGCACGCCCCTGTCTCCTGGGACCCCTGGTTGCCCTCCAGTGCCCATCTTCTGCTATATGAAGGCTTTTACCCTGGAAAAAATCAGAAGCAAGCTTACTGGACGAAACTCCGCCGCCACGAGGCCGAACCATGGCGAAACCAATCTAGGGCTCCGACGGAGCTGTTCTGCCAGGGAAACTTCCCTCCGGGAGGGGAAAATCATCACCATCGCCATCACCAACGATCCTCTCATCGGGAGGGGGTCAATCTCCATCAACATCTTCACCAGCACGATCTCCTCTCAAAAACCTAGTTCATCTCTTGTATCCAATCATCTATCAAAACCACAAATTGGTACCTGTGGGTTGCTAGTAGTGTTGATTACTCCTTGTAGTTTATGCTAATTGGTTTACTTGATGGAAGATCATATGTTCAGATCCTTAATGCATATTAATACTCCTCTGATCGTAAACATGAATATGCTTTGTGAGTAGTTACGTTTGTTCCTGAGGACATGGGTGAAGTCTTGCTATTAGTAGTCATGTGAATTTGGTATTCGCTCGATATTTTGATGAGATGTATGTTGTCTGTCCTCTAGTGGTGTTATGTGAACATTGACTACATGACGCTTCACCATTATTTGGGCCTAGAGGAAGGCATTGGGAAGTAATAAGTAGATGATGGGTTGCTAGAGTGACAGAAGCTTAAACCCTAGTTTATGCGTTGCTTCGTAAGGGGCTGATTTGGATCCACTAGTTTCATGCTATGGTTAGGTTTACCTTAATACTTCTTTTGTAGTTGCGGATGCTTGCAATAGGGGTTAATCATAAGTGGGATGCTTGTCCAATTAAGGACAGTACCCAAGCACCGGTCCACCCACATATCAAATTATGAAAGTACCGAACGCGAATCATACGAGTGTGATGAAAACTAGCTTGACGATAATTCCCATGTGTCCTCGGGAGCGCTTTTCTCATTATAGGAAATTGTCCAGGATTTTCCTTTTCTACAAAAAGGATTGGGCCACCTTGCTGCACTTTATTTACTTTCATTGCTTGTTACCCGTCACAAATTATCTTATCACAAAACTATCTGTTACTTACAATTTCAGTGTTTGCAGAGAATACCTTACTGAAAACCGCTTGTCATTTCCTTCTGATCCTCGTTGGGTTCGACACTCTTACTTATTTAAAGGACTACGATAGATCCCCTATACTTGTGGGTCTTAAAGACTCTTTTCTGGCGCCGTTGCCGGGGAGTGAAGCGCCTTTGGTGAGTGGAACTTGGTAAGGAAACATTTATATAGTGTGCTGAAATTTTCTGTCACTTGTTACTATGGAAACTAATCCTTTGAGGGGCTTGTTCGGGGTATCTTCACCCCGACCAGTAGAGCAAAGAGTTGCTCCTCAACCTACTGAACCTACTGAAAATATTTACTTTGAGATTCCTTCGGGTATGATAGAGAAACTGCTAGCTAATCCCTTTGCAGGAGATGGAACATTGCATCCCGATTTACACCTTATCTTTGTGAATGAAGTTTGCGGATTATTTCAGCTTGCAGGTATTCCCGATGATGTTGTCAAAAGGAATGTCTTCCCTTTATCTTTGAAGGGATATGCATTGAGATGGTATAGGCTATGTGATGATACAGGATCTTGGAATTATAAACGAATGAAGTTGGAATTTCACCAGAAGTTCTATCCTATGCATCTTGTTCATCATGATCGTAATTACATATATAATTTTTGGCCTCACGAAAGAGAAAGCATCGCTCAAGCTTGGGAGAGGCTTAAGTCAATGTTATATTCATGCCCCAATCATGAGCTCTCAAGAGAAAGGATTATTCAAAACTTTTATGCTCGGCTTTCTCTCAATGATCCCACCATGCTTGATACTTCCTGTGCTGGTTCTTATATGCTGAAGACTACTGAATTCAAGTGGGATTTATTGGAAAGAATTAAATGCAACTCTGAAGATTGGGGTTCCGACGATGGTAAGGAGTCAGGTATAACACCTAAGTTTGATTGTGTTAAATCTTTTATGGATACCGATGCTTTTCGTGGATTTAGCGCTAAGTATGGACTTGACTCTGAGATAGTAGCTGCTTTTCGTGAATATTTTGCTACTCACGTTGATCTCCCTAAGGAGAAGTGGTTTAAATATAATTCTCCCATTGAAGTAAAAGTAGTTGCACCTATTACAGTTGAAGAAAAGATTATCAGTTATAAGGATCCTATTGTCCCTACTAGTTATGTTGAGAAACCACCTTTTCCTGTTAGGATGAAGGATCATGCTAAAACTTCAACTGTTGTTCGTAAGAGTAATACTAGAACTTATACACCTCCTGAGCAAATCAAAGTTGAACCTAGTATTGCTATGGTTAAGGATCTCGTGGATGATAATTTAGATGGGCATGTTATTTACTTCTGTGAATAGGCTGCTAATATTGCTAGACCAGATGCTAGGATACATACACCTGTTGTAGGCATGCCTGTTATTTCTGTTAAAATAGGAGATCATTGTTATCATGGCTTATGTGATATGGGTGCTACTGCTAGTGCAATTCCCTTTGACTTATATACAAAAATTATGCATGATATTGCACCTGCTGAAATAGAAGATATTGATGTTACTATTAAGCTTGCCAATAGGGACACCATTAAGCCGGTTGGGATTGTTAGAGATGTTGAAGTCTTGTGTGGGAAAGTTAAATATCCTGCTGATTTTCTTGTTCTTGGTTCCCCACAAGATGACTTTTGTCCCATTATTTTTGGTAGACCCTTCTTGAATACTGTTAATGCTAGGATTGATTACAAAAAGGATGTTGTGACAATTGGCTTAGGGGATATGTCTCATGAGTTTAATTTTGCAAAGTTTCATTGACAACCCTGTGATAAAGAGTCACCTAGTAAGGATGAGATTATTGGTCCTGCTTCTATTGCCGTGCCTCCTACTTACCCGTTAGAAAAATATTTGCTAGACCATGAAAATGATATGTTTATGAATGAAAGAAGGGAAATAGATGAAGTATTCCTTAAACAGGGTCCTATTCTGAAACACAACTTGCCTGTTGAAATCCTAGGGGATCCCCCTCCACCCAAGGGTGATCCCATGTTTGAGCTCAAACCATTACCTGATAATCTTAAGTATGCTTATCTTGATGAAAAGAAAATATATCCTGTTATTATTAGTGCTAAACTTTCAGAGCAGGAAGAGGAAAGATTATTGAAAACTCTGAAGAAGCACTGTGCTGCTATTGGATATACTCTGGATGATCTTAAGGGCATTAGTCCCACTTTATGCCAACACAAAATTAAATTGGATGAAGGTTCCAAACCAGTTAGAGATCCTCAACGACGGTTAAATCCTAAGATGAAATAAGTTGTAAGAAAGGAGATACTAAAGCTCCTTGAGGCAGGTATAATTTATCCCGTTGCTGATAGTGAATGGGTAAGTCCTGTCCATTGTGTTCCTAAAAAGGGAGGTATTACTGTTGTTCCTAATGATAAAGATGAATTGATCCTGCAAAGAATTATTACAGGTTATAGGATGGTAATTGACTTCCGTAAATTAAATAAAGCTACTAAGAAAGATCATTACCCTTTACCCTTTATTGATCAAATACTAGAAAGACTATCCAAACATACACATTTCTGCTTTCTAGATGGTTATTCTGGTTTCTGTCAAATACCTGTGTCAGCGGAGGATCAATCAAAAACTACTTTTACTTGCCCTTTTGGTACTTTCGCTTATAGATGTATGCCTTTTGGTTTATGTAATGCAACTGCTACCTTTCAAAGATGCATGATGGCTATATTCTCTAACTTTTGTGAAAAGATGTGTGAGGTATTCATGGATGATTTCTCCGTTTATGGATCCTCTTTTGATGATTGCTTGAGCAACCTTGATCGAGTTTTGCAGAGATGCGAAGACACTAGTCTCGTCTTGAATTGGGAAAAGTGCCACTTTATGGTTAATGAAGGCATTGTCTTGGGGCATAAGATTTCCGAGAGAGGTATTGAAGTTGATAAAGCTAAAGTTGATGCTATTGAAAAGATGCCATGTCCCAAGGACATAAAAGGTATAAGAAGTTTCCTTGGTCATGCCGGTTTTTATAGGTGGTTCATTAAGGACTTTTCTAAAATCTCTAGGCCTCTGACTAATTTATTGCAAAAAGATATTCCTTTTGTCTTTGATGATGATTGTGTAGAAGCATTTGAAATACTTAAAAAAGCTTTGATCACTGCACCTACTGTTCAGCCACCTGATTGGAATTTACCCTTTGAAATCATGTGTGATGCTAGTGATCATGTTGTAGGTGCTGTTCTAGGGCAAAGAGTTGATAAGAAATTGAATGTTATCCAGTATGCTAGTAAAAGTCTTGATACTGCCCAGAGGAATTATGCTACTACTGAAAAAGAGTTCTTAGCAGTTGTGTTTGCATGTGATAAGTTTAGACCTTACATTGTTGATTCCGAAGTTACTATTCACTGATCATGCTGCTATTAAATATCTATTGGAAAAGAAACATGCTAAGCCTAGACTCATTAGATGGGTTCTCTTGCTCCAAGAATTTGATTTTCATATTATTGATAGAAAGGGAGTTGAGAACCCCGTTGCAGACAACCTGTCTAGGTTAGAGAATGTTCTTGATGACCAACTACCTATTGATGATAGATTTCCTGATGAACAATTAGCGGTCATTAATGCTTCTCGAACTGCTCCTTGCTATGATGATTATGCTAATTACATTGTTGCTAAATTTATACCACCTAGTTTCACATACTAGCAAAAGAAAAAGTTCTTTTATGATTTAAGACATTACTTCTGGGATGACCCACACCTTTATAAAGAAGGAGTAGATGGTGTTATTAGACGTTGTGTACCTGAGCATGAACAGGAACAGATCCTACGCAAGTGTCACTCCGAACCATATGGAGTACACCACGCTGGATATAGAAGTGCACATAAGGTATTACAATCTAGTTTTTATTGGCCTACTCTCTTCAAAGATGCTCGTAAGTTTGTCTTGTCTTGTGATGAATGTCAAAGAATAGGTAATATTAGTAGACGTCAAGAAATGCCTATGAATTATTCTCTTGTTATTGAACCATTTGATGTTTGGGGCTTTGATTATATGACACCTTTTCCTACCTCTAAGGTTACACTCATATTTTGGTTGCTGTTGATTACGTTACTATGTGGGTAGAAGCTATTCCCATTAGTAGTGCTGATCATAACACCTCTATCAAGATGATTAAGGAAGTTACTTTTCCGAGGTTTGGAGTCCCTAGATATCTTATGACCGATGGTGGTTCACATTTTATTCATGGTGCTTTCCGTAAGATGCTTGCTAAGTATGATGTTAATCATAGAATTGCATCTCCTTATCACCCATAGTCTAGTGGTCAAGTAGAGTTGAGCAATAGAGAGCTCAAGTTAATTTTGCAAAAGACTGTGAATAGCTCTAGAAAGAATTGGTCCAACAAACTTGATGATGCATTGTGGGCCTATAGAACTGCATATAAAAATCCTATGGGTATGTCTCTGTATAAGATGGTTTATGGAAAAGCATGTCACTTACCTCTTGAACTTGAACATAAAGCATATTGGGCTATCAAAGAGCTCAACTATGACTTCAAACTTGCCGGTGAGAAGAGGTTATTTGATATTAGCTCACTTGATGAATGGAGAACCCAGGCTTACGAGAATGCCAAGCTATTCAAAGAAAAGGTGAAAAGATGGCATGACAAAAGAATACAAAAGCGTGAGTTTAACGTAGGTGATTATGTTTTGCTATTCAACTCTCGTTTAATATTTTTTGCAGGAAAACTTCTCTCTAAAAGGGAAGGTCCTTACGTTATCAAGGAGGTCTACCGTCCCGGTGCCATAAAAATCAACAACTTCGAAGGCACAAGTCCGAGGGTGGTAAACGGTCAAAGAATCAAACATTATATCTCAGGTAATCCTATCAATGTTGAAACTAATATTATTGAGACCGTAACCCCGGAGGAATACATAAGGGACACTTTCCGGAACGTTTCAGACTCCGAAAAGGAATAGGTATGTGGTACGGTAAGTAAACCGACTCCAAAACAATTCTAATGGCAATTTTCTTCCGTTTTGGAATATTTAAGAACTTTGGGAAGCAAGAAGTAATCCGAGAAGGACATGAGGCCTCCACGAGGGTGGAGGACGCGCCCACCTTTACTGGGTGCGCCCCTGGCTCGTGGCCACCTCGTGTGCCTCCCGGACTCCATTTTCTTGCACGTTACGTATTTTGGTCGGTAAAAATTCACTATATAATCCCCCGAAGGTTTTGACCACAGTATCATGCGAATATCCTCTATTTTTGTTTCGAGCTGTTTCTATCACAGATTTAGAGCAAGATATCTTCTGAAGAGTCAGTCGGGGAGAGCCAGGTGTCTCACCTGATGCTAGGTCCAGGAGCAAACAGCGACACTTATCACTTTGGGCCATCAACGGAGGATGAGATGGAGGCCAACTTAAAAAGGATAGATGCCATGGAGGAGGATCAAGAAGTTACCTCCCGCTTTCAAGCAGGATTCATGATTGAGGAACTACAGAGCTCGGGTATTCCAAATTCGGTCATCCCTTCCAATGTTAAATTTCTTTATTATGAAAATATGAAAAAGAGTGCCACTTGTTCTCCAGAAGCTATGCAGCATCCTTGGGTAAAAGGAGCATTAGCCATCACTGGCAAGCTCCGTCAGGAAAATATGGACCTCAAACAACAAGTTAATAAGCTCGAGGAGGAGAATCGTATCCTGAGGGGCATCATCGCCAAGAAGGTCATAACACCAACTATGAAGAAGGAGACATATTAACATGGGTATGTGCACTCCCCTTGGCAACAGCCAAGCTTGGGGGAGGTGCCCCTGTATCGTATCACCATCACACTCCTATCTTTACTGTTTTACTTAGTTCAATCCTTTTAATAATATCTTGTTCTAGTAGATGGAAGTTTTGGTATGAATTAGTTTTGAGTTTTGCTTTGTGATCCCTTCTATGTAATCGAGTCCGTGAGCTATCTATAATAAAGAATAGTGTTGAGTCAAGGGCTTTGCTATCTTGCTATGATCTTGAGAAAGTAGAAGAATAAAAATAAATAAAAGAGTTCATATTGATCTTATGGATAGTAATGACTTCTCATATAAAAAGTATGAGGCATAAAAGTTGTTGAGAGTTGACAAACATAGTTTTGGTCATCGTTGCAATTAATAGGAAGTAATAAAGTAATAGAGGTTTTCAGATATAAATATACTATCTTGGACATCTTTTATGTTTGTGAGCACTCATTAAGTATGACATGCTAAAGAGTTGATGTTAGACAAGGAAGACAACGTAATGGTTTATGTTCTCTCACATCTCAGTTAAAGTATATTGTCATTGATCTTCCCAACATGTTGAGCTTGCCTTTACCACTCATGCTAGCCAAAAATTCCTTGCACCAAATAGAGATACTACTTGTGCTTCCAAATATCCTTAAACCCAATTTTGTCATGAGAGTCCACCATACCTACCTATGGATTGAGTAAGATCCTTCAAGTAAGTTGTCATGTTGCAATCAATAAAAATTGCTCTCTAAATATGTATGACTTATTAGTGCGAAGAAAATAAGCTTTATACGATCATGTGATATGGAAGTAATAAAAGCGACGGACTGCATAATAAAGGTTCATATCACAAGTGGCAATATAAAGTGACGTTCTTTTGCATTAAGATTTTGTGCATCCAACCCTAAAAGCACATGACAACCTCTGCTTCCCTCTGCGAAGGGCCTATCTTTTACTTTATGTTTTTACTTTATGCTTGAGTTAAGGTGATCTTCACCTTTTCATTTTATCCTTTGGCAAGCATCTTGTGTTGGAAAGATCTTGATATATATATATAGGGTGAGACTATTCTGCAACCCCCTCTAGAGTTCCTAAATAAGCTTATTTAGGAACCACCCTCCTAATCCTGTTTCTTTTCCCGAAGGGAGCGAGGGAGCGGCGCGGTAGAGTCGCGAGGGAGCGACCGAGCTCTGGTCTGCCGCCGGCTGCTGCGCGCCCTCAGCCACCCCAACCACCTTATCCAGGCGCCGCCGCCGCCCCTTGCCACCATATGCAGCCAATCCTGGCCATGTCGCCGCCCCACGCATAGTACGCCAACACCGGCCGCCGCAGCCGCGCTCCACCACCAACCCGCCGACGCTCACCATTCCTCAACCTCCCCCACGGTGGACCTTCCTGCCATAGCCGTGCACATCTCTTGCTCCGCCTACAACCACCGGACGGCGCCCCTCTTCACCAGCATCCTCTCTCCGGCCTGGCTCCCATCCACGAGATCCGACCGATGGACTCGTCGTCGCCACGTGGTGGCCTCCGCCATGCTCCTCCCATGGTGGCCTCATTCTCTCCATCACCACCCCCTCCCCCCTTGCCTCTAGTGCCACCACTCCCCCGACCTCATGCTTGGTTGGCCATGGCCATGGAGACCGAGGACGCCGACCCTCTTCCCTTGCTCCCCAAATTGTCGGATGTTGCTTCCCTGTACCTCCTGGTCCGGCACACGACTCCGACGTGGCTCCTCCCCTGCCTCTAGATCCATGGCTTCCATATCTCTGCTTCGATGGCCTTATGTAGTTAGCTTAACTAAAAAAATAGAAGTTAACCCAGTTGGCCTATGTAGGTAGCTTTACCTAAAAAAATGGTGAATTTAATTTCCCTAAACGAGCTGGCCTCACTTTAGACATCGAGCACCATCAACTTCCCTCCAACACAGTTAGCATTTTTTAACTGTACATGGTTGTTCTCTGTGAAAAATACTAGTAGGCATTGGCAGCGGTTGTGTATATTTCAGCAGCTACATATTTATAGTTTCTGAAGTTCTCAAATCTGGTTCTTTCTGTTTGTGTTTTGACTGCTACGTATAGTTTCAACAGTTAGCCATTGTGATTAACGAAAAAATTGTTTCATTCCCCGTCGATGATGGGTGAGCTAGCAGCACCCATGGAGTTCGTTTGGTTCAGTTTCTATAGTGCAGTTAGGAGTATTAGTGCTTACAGTTATTGACGAAAAAAAGGAAAAGACAAGCATTGTGAAAGAATAAGATTACGTGTGGTAGAGAGAAGTTCCTTCATTTTCTTCTAAGTGCACCGCAATACTTGTTACTTTGTGCACCATAAGTAAAACTAGATAATTTTATGAAAATGTATCATGTCACTCTCCGTGACTCCCTCTTTTTGAAATCCAGATTTTGTTGGTGGCTCGGTTAACTCCTGGGGTTTCAGCAGTTATGTGTAAAAAAACATAGAAAAGCCTGGGGAAATTAACTTTGGAATTTCTGCAATTAACTAAAAACCCATAAAGAGTATAATTCATTATTGAATAAAATAAAATGGCAGTTTACTTAGAAATTTGCAGCAGTTGTTCTATGGTTTTTTCAGCACAAAAAGTCTGATTATATAAGCAAAATCAACTGTTAGCTTTCAAATGTTGTGGTGGTTCACTTGGGGGTATGTGTAGAAGTTAGCAAAACAAACAGTTAGTTTTTTAAAATCATTTTTTACTCGGAGAAACCATCAGTTAGCTAGAATCCAAAAGTTAGCTTGTGCCTTCGGGTTCAGTTCGGCTCTCCTATAAAAAAACTCATGTCTAGAAACATCTTACAAAACTTTGGTTTAAAAGTGCACATGTATCAAAAGAGCATTGTATGTATAAAAAAGGGTACAATTACTTGCGCCAGCCAAGTAGTTCGATGGCCGGAAACACTTGCAATCCACTTGCTAAAAAAAGGTACTTGGCTTGCAAGGTATGTAGTAGCTTCAGTTCAGTTAACTACTAGTACTTTGTGAAGATATGCTATAAATGGAGCGGTTAACTTCCGTTCAGTTAACATTGGTTTACTTTCAGTCCATGAACTTCACGTAGCAGTAGTACATATGAAAAGACACATGAAATTAACTGAGCAAAAATGCCAGTTAACTTTGGGACTTGCAGAAGTTTCCTAAAAGAAATTAAAATAGTTCAAAGAAGAAGTTTCACTACTTAAAAAACTGGTTTTATTCGACCAGTCGGAAAATTCATCTTTAAAAAAGGATAAAGTTAACTCCAACATGGCAAAGGATGCTCATGCCTCATGGTCGTCACTGACGGAGACCTTGTGCTCCCAATCGCCAGCCACCTCCACCGACCTGCTGCTCCACTAGCACCGCCCCTCCTGGGCCACCCCTTTCCAAGCTAACTCCTTTGCAAAAAGCTACAGGGGAGCGCACCGATGGTTCCGGATGTTTGTCAAAGAATAGTTTGGTACCGGATGCGGCTACAGTTAGCTCGTGCCAGGAAAAAGAAGGAGCTCCCTTTTTGGATAGCTGTGGCATTTGCTGTTATGTGTAGTTATCTGTACTAAGATAAAGGAGTTAACTTTTTGAGATGAAGCAGTTCTTTCCGCGAGTTAGCCACAATTAGCTATGAAAAAAATTCCCCAAGAAGTTAACAAATATGGGGAAAAACATCCATACTGGCAGTTAACATCGGCCAACATGGTAGCTAACCTCGACATTCTTGGCAGTTGGCGTGACCCCTTCAAAAAAGAATAAAAGAAAATAAATTAATATCTGCAGTCCTGATAGTTAACACCAAGTTAACTGCCACAATCCTGGTAGTTAGCTATTTCAGCCCCGACAGTTAACTTGATCTAAAAAAAAGAACAAAAGAAAAAAATTAGTTTCTTCAGTCCGGCAGTTACCTTGCTCAAGATAGGGAAGTTAGCTATTACGGTCGAGCAGTTAGGGTATTCGTCAGTTAGCTCGACCCGGGACAAAATGTAAAAGAAAAAAATAGTACCTTCAGTCCGGCAGTTAACTTCTTGTTAACTGCCACAATCCCCGACAGTTAGCTATTTCAATACGGACAGTTAGCTTGATTCGAGAAAAACCAGGAAAAAACAAAAAAAAAGTTTCTTCAGTACCGGCAGTTAGCTTGATCATCATATGTCAGTTAGCTATTCCAGTCGGGCAGTTAGCGTGTACTGTAGCAGTTCAGGCAAAAAATGACGAAAATGATGTTTGTTTTTTGAAAACTTCTCTTCAACCGTAGCGAATCTAAAAATGAGTTCTATATACCAAATTTTGGTTTAATCCATAGCTTTCCCACGGTATATCATACACAACATTCTGATAAATGGTTTGAAAATTTCTTTCACAAAATCATTGAAAACTTGTTTTATGTATTTCTAGTTTTTTGAATTTTGTTTAAAAACTGAATTGATTTTGGGAAAATGATCAACATGAATTTTTTGCTCCTTTTCAATAGATATCCGACGGTATATCATTTGCATCATTCCTATGAACCGTTCAATAATTACAACCAAAAAATGCAAAAAAATAGTGTGAGAAAATGTCCGCCCGTCACTTAACTAGTATAGGTCGCACAGTTAGTCGTCTGTTCTCGTGCAGTTAGGAAGGGTTCCTAAATAGCTTATTCAGGAATGGGTTGCAGAATAGCTGGGATGTATATCTATCTATCTATCTATCTATCTATCTATCTATCTATCTATCTATCTATCTATCTATCTATCTATCTATCTATCTATATCCAATTGGATGTAAGTTAGCATGAGCTATTATTGTTGACATCACCCAAAGGTGAATACGTTGGGAGGCAACACAATAAGCTTGGGGGAGTTGATACGTCCATTTTGCATCATGCTCATGCTTTTATATCAATATTTATTGCATTATGGGCTGTTATTACACATTATGTCTCAATACTTACGGCTTTTCTCTCTTATTTTACAAGGTTTACCATAAAGAGGGAGAATGCCGGCAGCTGGAGTTTTGGCTGGAAAAGGAGCAAATATTGGAAACCTATTCTACACAGCTCCAAAAATCCTGAAACTCCACGGAAGTCATTTTTGGAATCAATAAGAATTATTGAGCGAAGAAAACACGAGAGAGGGCCCACACCCTGGCCAGGAGGGTAGGGGCGCGCCCCCTGTCTCCTGGGCCCCCTGGTGGCCCTCTGGTGCCCATCTTCTGCTATATGAAGGCTTTTACCCTGGAAAAAATTAGAAGCAAGCGTACGGGACGATACTCCGCCGCCACGAGGCGGAACCTTGGCGGAACCAATATAGGGCTCCGGCGGAGCTGTTCTGCCGGGGAAACTTCCCTCCGGGAGGGGAAATCATCACCATCGTCATCACCAACGATCCTCTGATCGGGAGGGGGTCAATCTCCATCAATATCTGCACCAGCAGCATCTCCTCTCAAAACCCTAGTTCATCTCGTGTATCCAATCTTGTATCAAAACCACAAATTGGTACCTGTGGGTTGCTAGTAGTGTTGATTACTCCTTGTAGTTGATGCTAATTGGTTTACTTGGTGGAAGATCATATGTTCAAATCCTTAATGCATATTAATATTCCTATAATCATGAACATGAATATGCTTTGTGAGTAGTTACATTTGTTCATGAGGACATGGGTGAAGTCTTGCTATTAGTAGTCATGTGAATTTGGTATTCGTTCGATATTTTGATGAGATGTATGTTGCCTCTCCTCTAGTGGTGGTATGTGAACGTCGACTACATGACACTTCACCATTATTTGGGCCTAGAGGAAGGCATTGGGAAGTAATAAGTAGATGATGGGTTGCTAGAGTGACAGAAGCTTAAACCCTAGTTTATGCGTTGCTTCGTAAGGGGCTGATTTGGATCCACTAGTTTCATGCTATGGTTAGGTTTACCTTAATACTTCTTTTGTAGTTGTGGATGCTTGCAATAGGGGTTAATCATAAGTGGGATGCTTGTCCAAGTAAGGACAGTACCCAAGCACCGGTCCACCCACATATCAAATTATGAAAGTACCGAACGCGAATCATACGAGCGTGATGAAAACTAGCTTGACAATAATTCCCATGTGTCCTCGGGAGCGCTTTTCTCATTATAAGAAATTGTCTAGGCTTGTCCTTTGCTACAAAAGGATTGGGCCACCTTGCTGCACTTTATTTACTTACATTGCTTGTTACCCTTTACAAATTATCTTATCACAAAACTATTTGTTACCTACAATTTCAGTGTTTGCAGAGAATACCTTACTGACAACCGCTTGTTATTTCCTTCTGCTCCTCATTGGGTTTGACACTCTTACTTATCAAATGGACTATGATAGATCCCCTATACTTGTGGGTCATCAACTGGCGGAGCGCAAGACAGGCAGCCGCCCACCCCGTTGGCGCCACCAGCCAGGAACAAGGTGGTGACGGGCCCAACTCCTGAAGCCCGCATACCCGTGCACCATCGGCTCGTGAAGGTGGTCTCTGCACCACGACCGCTGGAGGCCGGCGCTGCGAGCTCGTCAGTCCTAGACACCGAGACGACCAGGACCGCGCCCTCCGGCTAGGTGCGCGGAGGCGGGACGGGAGCCTTGAACCAGGCGGCCCTTGATGTCCAGGCCAAGCTCCGGGCTGAAGCCGACGCCCTCAAGCGGTGCAATGAGGCGTTCTTGGACTTGCGAGCGGCTATCCGGGTAGGCCTCTTGCTCCTTTATTTTTGATCCTTTTATTTCTTGGTGGGGGCGCGCTAGCGCACCCACTGGGTGTAGTCCCCAAGTTTCGGGCCGGCTGCTGAGCAGGCGGTCCAGAACTTTAACTTGCGAGCATCAAGTGCTATCTCCGTCTGACATCTCTTTTGCAGGATTACCACAACCTTCGCGCGGCCACCTTCAACTCCGGAGTCCGGGAGCTAGAGAGGCAGACCGCCAACTTGTCAGAGAGCTGGAGTAAGTCTTGGCTTTCTTTCTTCGTGGGGGCGCACTGGCGCACCCGCGGGCTGTAGTCCCCAAGATTTGGGCCGACTTCTGAGCAGTTGGGCCGGATCTCCCCAGTAACTATATTTCTCTGGTTGATCATTGATAACTTCTTTCTCTGCAGGGGCATGATAGTGCACCCCGCGGGCTGTAGTCCCCGAGATTCGGGCTGACTGCTGAGCAGTCGGGCCGGATCTCCCCGGCAACTGCATCCCTTCCTTGTTGAGTGTTGACATCCTTTCTTCTTCTCTCTTTTGCAGAGGCCAACACCGCCTTGCAGCAGCAGCTGCGCAAAGCCAACACTGCGCTGTGCGCCAAGGAGGCAGAGTGCAGCAAACTGGCCGAGGAGCGTGACCGACTGGTCAGGCAGCTGTCGGAGCAAACAGAGCGTCTCAAGACGGCTCAAAAGGACGCGGAGACGAAAGAGACCGACCTCCTTGCTGAGTTTGAGACTAAGCACTCTGCCTGGGTCGACAAGGAGGCGCAGCTGACTGCCGGCTTCGGTAGCATTGAGGACATGGTTGACGGTAAGCTTCTTCTTTTTTTCTTTCTTTGAGTTGCCGGCCTCTATTCAGGCCGACTGCTGGCTTCTAACCTCTGGCTTCCTTGCCCTTCACCCAAACAGACTTCTTCCCAGGCCACTCCGTCGCTGCGAACCAGGCCATTGCGGCTTATCGCCAGGAGCGGAGGACAGAAGGTGTGCAGATTGCCGCTGACGCTCCCCGGACCCTTAACGAGCAGCTTCTCAGCATCCAGGCCCACCTTCGACCAGCTCACCAGATGTTGTGCCGTCTTCAACGCATCGGGGCCCAGGCGATCTCCGCCCTCTGGCTAGGCGTGCCGGCTCCGTGCACTCCCAGTCGGACTACCGACTGGCTGGAGGTGGCAGCCGGTCGCCTGGAAGCCTGGAAAGGCTCCTCGGCCCGGGCTGGAGCACACCGGGCTCTAGAATTCGCCAAGGCATGGTACCCTGGGCTAGATCTAGCCCAGCTCACCATGTTTCGGCTGGAGGCGCAGGAGGAGCTGGTGGCTATGGAGGGCGACCTTGTCAAGAGGGCGGCGGCGATCACCGACTACACCGACACCAGCGTCTTCATCCCGGAGCTGGTTGATGATGGCGCCGAGGCGCCACCGGAGTGGTTTGGGCTGAATCCGGAGGACAGCGAGGACTCGGCCGAGGTGATTGATTCCAGCGATGAAGGGGAAGATGCGGAGGACGAGGAAAGCGAGGAGGACGTGCCTCGAGCAACGATCCACGCTCAAGCGCGCCGACTGCTACTGGAGGCAACCAGGCGGAGACCGACAAGCCGTCCGCTCCACCAACCGACGCTGCCGACTCTGCCGCCCAGCCGTCTGCTGCACCAACCGGCGCTGCCGACTCCGCCGTCCAGCCGGAACCCTCCGTTGCTGCTTAGGTTGTTGCCTTTATTATCCCTGCTTATCATTCTCGACAAACTTTTGTTAAATTTGCACAATTCCACCCACGGGGTTTATTTAAAACTCTGTTGAATGCTGGACAATGGGCCTTTTGCTATGTAAATATCCTTCGCCACAACTTGTGCTTTGTTTGCCGAGTTCAAACTTTTCTTGCTTTCTGCTCCTTGCTTTTTTCCCTTTGCCACCCTCCCTTGCTAGCCTCTTGCTAGCCAAACAGCCGCTGTGCGGGCTGCGGCTAGGTTGAGTACTTAGCTTTTTATGGGAGAGCAAGTACTTAGCCGTTTGGAGTGGTGGCAAGGTAAGCAGAAGCCGGCCAGCAGGCTGCTCGGTAGCCGGTCGAAGAGGTGGGATGTCGGCCCTGGCTATGTGCGCATTTTTCCTTAGCCGTTTTTCATGTGGGCACCGCTTGGCGACCCCTGTCCACCATACAGTAGCTCTGCGAGTTGCGGCTTCTGACAGGAGAAGTTTTTTGGTGCCAACACACTACTTGTCCGACTGCAGGAAATGACACATAGTAGAAGGCGGGGAGCCTCTGGGCCGACTGGTCGAACCCGGTGCTATGCAGAGTAATGAAACAACATATTCATAGGTATAATACTTATCATATAGATAAAAGAGGTTAGTCCCCGAGCTCTACTCGGGGGACCCGGAGTCTTCGTACTTAGTACAAAAGGTAGCGTGATACATACTGCTTTTAACTGTAAAATCTTCTGAGGAGGTTTGCGTTCCATGGCCTCTCCGTCTCCTTGCCTGAGTCATCTCTTTTGCGTACTCTGGGCTTCTGAGCGTCGATCAAGTAGTAGGAACCATTGCCCAGCACTTTGCTGATGATGAAAGGGCCTTCCCAAGGTGCTGAGAGCTTGTGCTGGCCGGCTGTTCGCTGTATCAGCCGGAGCACAAGGTCTCCCTCTTGGAAGGATCTTGGCTTGACCTTGCAATTGTAGTGTCAACACAGACTCTACTGGTAGATGGCGGACCGGTTGAGTGCCAACAGCCGGCTCTCTTCCAGCAGATCGACGCCGTCTTCTCGTGCTTCTTTGGCCTCCTCCTCAGTGTACATGGTGACTCGAGGGGAATCAAATTCTATGACCGTCGGGATGACGGCTTTGGCGCCGTAGACGAGGAAGAAGGGGGGTGAAGCTGGTTGATTTGTTCGGAGTTGTGTGCAGGCTCCAAAGGACGGCTAGTAGCTCATCGAGCCAGCAGCCGGCCGAACGCTCTAGAGGCTCGACCAGTCGGGGCTTGATGCCAGACAAAATGAGGCCGTTTGCTCGCTCCACTTGGCCGTTTGTGTAGCGACCCGACCCGAATGGATCAAGTCTCTGTGCTTAAGTGTCATCCCTGGATCGGTCTGCTGAGACACACAATACTCGAGGATTTATAACAGAGGTAAATCACATGTATAAAATAACGTAAATACTATTACCTCAATCCAAAATAGCAGAAGTAACAAGGTTGTGGATTCCCATCAACACCAACGGAAAAGTTGAGTGTAGAAATCGTAACCCTAACGTATCACTTACTCGTCGTAAGATCCTGCAACATGAGACGTTGCAGCCACAAAGGGTCGGTACATTGAATGTACTAGCAAATTCACACCATAGAGCAATGATGAATACAGGCTATCACTACATGCATATTTGGCTGGTGGAGGCTCTATGGTTATAATGTTTTTGCGAAAAGCCAATTTTTCCCTACTGCAAAGGAATAAATTTATTTAACTATCATGGTGGTAGTTAAACATTGAGAATGGTTGATAGCATTCTCAATCCCAATTAAGCATCATCATTGAACAAACCCAACAATATTAATTAAAGTAACATGATGAGATTCACATGATAATCCAAGTACTAGATACTCAAAACGTCCATAACCGGGGACATGACTAATCATGATTAGTTTATACACTCTGCAGAGGTTTGCACACTTTTCCCCACATGACACGATCTCCTCCATTGGTTTTCTCGCACTACATGGTGTTTGAGAAACGAATGACCGAGACATAGTCTTTCAGAAGCGCTAGCACCTTACGATGGGTAGACCGGTACACCTACTTTCCCCTGCATCTGCTAGTCTACCACTATAAGAGTTCGCACGACTTAGTCAACTATGCTAGAGCCCATAATAGCATGTGGCTGCACACGGAAGTTTCTAGCATGAATAATCTTATGATCCCTTTGAGCCTGGGTGGCGGTCCATAAAAAAACAGGCAATCCTGGTCTACCCAGGTGCCTAGACAAGCAATCCCGGAATAACCAGGTAGCTCAATCCAACCAGACGTGTATTAATGTTGCCACCTTAAATAAACCATTAATTATCAATCTCACATCTGTCATGGATATTCACTCAAACACAATCCACGTCTACGAGCATAGCATGGCATAATAAGCAAACGTAGAAGTAACTCCCAAGGGTTTGATAATAAAACAGGTAATTGGTACTACCTCATCTACTTCCCAAAACCCACATGTTAATCAGATCCTAATCATGCAATTGTTTGAGGATTGATCTAATGCATAAAAACTGGGTAATAAGGAAGTATGATCAAAGTGTGAACTTGCCTGCAATGTTGATGAAGATGATTCTCACTCATAACTCCTGATAATTCTACTCGTCACACTCCGATCAATCTATCGTGAGCAAGCAATAGTAACCACACATAAGCAATCACTCAAAAGATCGGAAAGAACGAAGAGTACGATTCGAAAAACATCAAAACCAAGCGAATAACTCTTGCAACATAAAACAATTTCTAACAGTACCAAAATTATGTGAACTTTGCCTTATCAGAAAGTTTAGGTCAAGAGCTTCGATTTGCAAAAGGAATCAACTCAAACGGAGTTATAAAACTCAAGTTATGATCAAACGAGGTTGAAATACTAAACTGTTTGAAATTCAAATTTAAACTTTCAAAAATATGTTTAAGTTGTTTTACTGGATAGAGGGAATCATAACGAAGAGGTGGGCGTTGGTTTCGTCTAATTTGGATGAACGAGTAAAAAGTTGTGAGCGTTTGAAGTCCAGGGGCTAAATTGTAAATAAAACATCTACAAAGAAATCCCTGAGTAAAACTAACAGAAAAAGAAAAAGTCTAAATAACGAACGTTCGTTACCGAATGCTAACTAATGAAAACCGTTCGCTAAAAGATCTAAACGGAAAACGTTCATTATCTAACAAAACCTAAAAAAATATAAAACCGATCTGGAAGAAAAACCGATCTATATACAGAAAAACCGACGGGTTTTCTCGGTTTATACCGGATCGGTGAGATGAACCGGTGGCGACGACGGCTTTCTCCGGCGAGGCGGGGCAGTGGTGACGGCGAGCTCCGGCGTGGCGCGGCTTCACGACGAGGGGCGAGGGCGGCGAGGTGGCGGAGGTGGCGCGGCGGAGTGCGGCGACGGCGGTGGTGCAGAGCAGCGGCAGCGGCGGCGGTTGACAACGGCCGCGGCGGCTGCGGGCTCCGGCGAGGTGCGGGAGGAGGCGGCAGCGCGAGCAGAGAGGGAAACGGGGTCGGGGCCTCGGGATTTATAGGGGAGGGAAGGAGGTGGCGTGGAGGAGGGGGCAGAGGAGGCCGGAGGCGGCACGGCGTCCATGGCGGCGCGGCGGCGGACCCGGGACGAGTCCCGGTCGGGGACAGGAGCGACTGGCTCGCTGGGCTGGGCCTTGGCCTGGCAGGAGCTGGGCCGGCCCAGTTCGACGGAGGGAAGTTTTTTTTAACATTTTCCAAAAAACAATAAATAGAAATAAACCACCAAAATAAAAACATACTATAGGCATATTATATATCAAAATTTCCGGAAAAAGATTTCCTACAAGCTGAACATTTTTCTAGAGTCAAATAAAATACACACAAATTCAAATAAAGCAAAGAGCCGTAGTAAAATCCAGTAAAAATCATTTTAAAAATACCAAATTAATTCAAATTTATTTCTCTCCAATTTCCTGATGTAGGGAATCATGTTATCCTATTTTCCATATATTTTATTTTTGGAGAAAAATAATTTGAATAAAACTCAAATAACTCCAAATTGAAAAATAAATTCAAAAGAACTTTGAATTTAATTCTTTGAAACTCCCAACTCATATTTCATATGTTTTGAAGAAGTCATTTTATCTTCGCTCGTGAAAATCATTGAGTTGCATAAAGTTCGTGGGTTGGAAATATTTCCCAAATGAAATTCAAATATTTTCAACAACCCTTGTCATTTAAATAAATGGAGGAAGTCATGTCATCTTCTCTCCAGGTTTTTGTGGTGAAAAGAATTTGAATTCACGGAGATCGCGAATGAAAAATGAAAGTTTGGGAAAGTCCTTTTATTCCCTCTCATTTAACTTTCAAAAAGTTTCGAATTTCACTCAATTTCACACAATCACTCAAACAATCAATCAAATCTATCTATTTATTATAACATTCCAAAATTTAGAATTTTGGGATGTTACAGTTTGACTGTGGATGGGCAACGGACGCTAAGTCCAGTCGGATGCCCTGCGTCGCGCAGAAACGAGCCAAGGCTCCTTTGGCAAAGTTCGTGCCATAGTCGGTGATGATGCTGTGTGGTATGCCGTACCGAGTGGTGATGTCAGCGATGAAAGTCACAATAGTCGGCCCATCAGCTTCTTGATTGGCTTTGCTTCTATCCACTTGGTGAACTTGTCCACAACAACAAGCAAATGAGTCATGCCGCCACGAGCCGTCTTGAATGGCCCTACCATGTCCACCCCCTAGACGGCAAAAGGCCAGGCAATGGGAATGGTCTGGAGTGCAGAAGCCACCAGATGTGGCTTGGAGCAGAACTTCTGGCTCCCTTTACAATTCTAGACCAAGTCTTTGGTGTCTTCTAGAGCAGTCGGCCAGAAGAAACCATGGCAGAAAGCTTTGGCAACAAGTGATCTTGAAGCCGCGTGGTGACCACATTCACCTTGGTGGATATCCTTGAGGATTGCTTGGCCCTGGTCCGGCTCCATGCAGCGCTTGTACACACCAGTATATGCTGCTGCCCACCGTTGCACTTGTCGGGCTAGGATCTCATCAGTCGATAGTTCTTTGTTCACCAGAAAGTTGAGGATGGGTTGAGCCCATGAAGGTGCTGCTATTTATTCGACTACCACGACTGCAACTTGTACAAGGGCGGTTGGGCTGTGAGGCGGCGGGTTGGAGTTGGTTGCCGCCTGTTGAGTGGGAGAAGTCCCCGGCCGACTGCTGCAGTCCCCGGGCCGCATGCTGAAGTCCCAGTGCCGGCTTCTGGGGCCCTCAAGTTGGATCCGACTGCTTTAGGAGGGGCCGACACAAAGATGGAGTCTGATTCTGGCGATGGCTTGACAGATGGCTTGAGGAGGCGTTGTAGGGCGACGCTGGCTGGTATTGCTTGCCGGGTGGAGCCGATCCGTGCCAGGGCATATGCTTGCTCGTTGTCATTTCTTGGCACATGGAGGAACTCGCACCCCTCAAAGTATCCACTGAGTTGTTGTACGAGGAAGCGGTAGCTTGCCGTATTTGCATCCTTGGCGTTCCAGTCGCCCGACGACTGCTGGACCACCAAGTGGGAGTCACCATAGCACAGGATCCGGTGAATGCCGAGTTCCTTGGCAAGCCGGAGCCCGTGTATGAGTGCCTTGTATTTAACTACGTTGTTGGAGGCGGCAAAGTGGATTTGCAGCACATATCTGAGCTTGTCGCCTTTGGGAGAGGTGAGGACGATGCCGCCTCCTAGACCGGTGCGCATATTTGAACCATCAAAGTGCATCCGCCAATGGGTGGAATCTAGCGCTGGCGGCAGGTACTAGGTCTCGGCCCAGTCGACGACGAAGTCGGCCAGCGCTTGTGACTTGATGGCAGTGTGAGGCTGGTAGTAGATGCTATAGGGGGCAGCTCTATGGCCTATTTGGCCACTCAGCTTGAAGCATCTTGGCTTCCAATGATCTCAGTGAGCGGAGCAGTGCAGACAACAGTAATTGGGTGCTCTTGAAAGTAAGGCTTCAGCTTCTTGGCGGCAAAGTGCACACCATAGCACATCTTCTAATAGTGGGGGTAGTTCTACTTGGAGGCAAACAGTACTTCACTTAGGTAATACACCGGCCTCTAGACTGGCAGTGCTCTGCCCTCCTCCTTGCGCTCCACCACTATGACTGTACTAACCACCCGACTAGTGGCGGCGATGTAGAGGAGCATGGGATCTTTATCAGTTGGGGCCGCATGGATAGGCGGAGTGGTCAACATCTTCTTGAGCTGGAGGAAAGCTTCGTCCGCCTTGTTGTTCCACTCGAAAAAGTGGTTTTCTTCATGAGCTGGTACAGGGGGAGAGCCTTCTCGCCCAGCCGACTGATGAAACGGCTAATAGATGCTAGGCAGCCGGTGAATTTCTGCACGTCCATCAGTCGGGTGGGCACCTTCATCTTCTCGATGGCCTTGATCTTCACAGGGTTGCACTCTATACCGCGCTCCAAGACCAGGAAACCGAGAAGCTGGCCGGCTGGTACTCCGAAGATGCATTTCTCCGGGTTGAGCTTGATCTGAAATTGGCGCAGGTTCTCAAATGTCTCCTTATGGTCTTCTAGCAGTGTGCCACGCTTCTCCGTCTTCACCACCACACTGTCCATGTAAGCGTGGGCATTTCTGCCAAGTTGCTTGAGGAGACACTTCGACATGCAATGCTGAAATGTGGCACCGACATTTCTCAAGCCAAATGTCATGGTCAGGCAGCAGAAGGCTCCGAATGGCGTTATGAAGGCGGACTTCAGCCTATCGGCCGGGTTCAGCTTGATCTGATGCTACCCTAAGTACGCATCCAGAAAAATCAACAGCTCGCATCCGACTATGGTCTATCACTTGGTCAATTCTTGGCAAAGCATAGGGATCTTTGGGGCAAGCTTTGTTAAGGCTGGTATAATCAATACACATGCACCACTGCTTATTCTTCTTCAGCACAAGGACTGGATTGGCTAGCCATTTTGTGAAGAATACTTCCATGATAAAGCCGGCTCCTAGAAGCCGGGCTATTTCTTCCCCAACAAATCTTCTCTTTTCTTCTAACAGGCAGCGCAAGGGCTGCCTGACCGGCTTGGCGTCAGGTCGGACATGTAACTTGTGCTCCGCGAAATCCGTCGAAACACCCGACATGTCTTTGGGAGACCATGCAAAGATGTCCCGATTCTCACAGATGAAATTGACGAGCTTGCTTTCCTATTTACTGTCAAGGTTTGCACCTATGACAGCGTGCCTCTCCGGGTGCTTCGGGTCCAAGGGTATCTTCTTTCTTTCCTTTCCCAGCTTGAACGAGCCCTCAACTTCCGACTCCTTGGGACTGGATGACATTTCTGGCTGCTTGCTTGCCATCGCCACAGCCCGGTCAAGGAGCCGCTTTTCAGCTGCAATCACAAGGGACTCGGCCAGCCGGCTGCTGTCTGCAGCGCAGGCGGACGACTTCTTGTAGTCTCCGACTATGGTCAGGATTCCCTTGGTAGTCGGCATCTTCATCTTGAGGTAAGCATAATGGGGGACCGCCATGAACTTAGCCAGAGCAGGCCGGGCAAGTAGCACATGGTAGGGGCTCTCAAGGTCCACCACCTCAAACCAGACTGGCTCTCGGCGGAAGTGATTTTTGTCCCCAAAGAGAACATCGATCTGGGTCTTGCCGATTGGTGAGCAGGAAAGGCCAGGACCTATGCCGTGGAATACAGTCTGACTGGGGTGAAGCTGCTTTTTCTTGATTCCCAGCTTCTCCATCGTGTCACGGTATAGGATGTTGATGCTGCTGCCGCCATATATCAGGACTCGGGAGAAACGAGCTTCCCACCTCTCTGTTGGGAAGGTGGCATCTAAGACCAGGGCATAAGAACCAGGGGAGGGCATCACCTCGGGATGGTTAACTGTGCTCCAACTGATGGGCTTCTCAGACCAGTGCATGAACTCTAGGATATCTGATGCCACTGCATGTAATTCTTGTTGTTGCAGCCGTCTGCTGCGCCTGTTTTCGGCCACACTGGTGAACACGACATAGGCTCCATGCTCCTCTGGAAACTCATCTTGTATGGCACTGACTGGCTGAACCGCCAGCTGCTGGGGCGGAGGAGGCGGTGGGCCGGCATGCGGAGGAGGCAGGAGTCCATCTCCCTTGGCCATTCGAGTGAGCCAATGGCACTTCCGAGTGGTGTGGTTGGACGACTTCACACCACTGTGGAACTTGCAGGGGGCGTCAAGAGTCTGCTCATACGAGAAGGCGAGCAACCAATTGGTCTTGCCGCCTTTTTGACGCTTGGGCGGTGGCTGCCCTTCTGGTTGCTGGTCCTCAACTGTTGCCACCTGCCGGCTGGTGGAAGCCAGCTGCATGGCCTTGCGCTTGTTATCGCTTGCTTGGTGTCGCTGACTGGTGTCACCAGCCGAAGTCCGAGGAGCCTGAGGAGCTACCTTGCCGGATGCGTCGACTTGGATCTCCGCCTTCATGCAGAAGTCGGCCGTGGCGTATTTGTTGGTGATGATCAGCAGTTTGTCGAGAGTCGTCGGCTCGTCGCAGAGAAGTCGATGCTTGAGGAGGATGCCCTCTCGGCACCCGGTGGTGAAGTATTTGATGGCCTGCACCTCGTGCACGCCTTCACAGGAGTTGCACAGCTCGGCCCAGTGCATGAGATAGTCGCGAGTTGATTCGCTGGGCCCTTGGATGCACAAAGAGAGCTGGCGGGGCTTGGGAGGCCGCTTGTACGTGCTGGTGAAGTTGCGGATGAAGGCTTCAGTGAAATCAACCCAGCTGTTGATGCTACGGGGCTTCAAGCTGTTAAGCCACGTCCGGGCTGTGCCCTGAAGCATGAGCGGGACGTACTTCACAGCAACGCGCTTGTTGCCGTTCGCTATATTGATGGCCATGGAGTAGTCGACCAGCCAGTCCTCCGGCTTCACGGAGCAGGTGTACTTGGGCGTATCTCTTAGGAGAGTGAACCCTCGAGGGAAAGGCTCATCACGGATTCGAGGGTCGAAACAGGGAGGGCCCAACACGCCTTCTTCTTCTAGCGCCAAGGAACGATTGAGGCGGTCGATCCGATGGCGAGCGCCGTTCTCTCCGACTCCTTCCCAATGGCCAAGGCGGTCGCCGTGTGTCGGGTGCGTGACAGGCAGCAGAGTGGGATGCCTTTCTCCACGAGGCGGAGGGGGAGGCGGGTCGTCTTGCCGCTCCATGGCTCGGGGCGGCCTTCTGCGTCACGCTCGATGGAGAGGTGAGTCCGACTACGGCTGACAGCCGACTCATTGCCTCTTCTACAGCGGACGCCACTAGTCGGCGTCTGAGATGTCACGCCGTGATCCTGGCAAAGGGGTGGTTTGTCGTTCCACCAGATGCGAGCTTCAGCGCGGCAGCAGGCTTCTTGCTGCTCGGCGGCCGCATCAAGGAGCTGCTGGACGCGCTCTGTCATGTGGCAACGCTTGTCGCCCTCGTACTTGTCCAGCTCATCTGCCACCGCCTGGGGAGCTCGTATGTTTTCCGCGGGCGTGGCATAGACGGGACGGTCTGTCCTGAACATGCTAGAGATGGTCGCGCCACACTGCCGGATCGAGCTGATGTGGCTAGGCCCCTCAGGAGCCGGCGTGCCGCCGATGGCTCGGTCCATCTCGCACCGGTAGGCTTCCGAGAGGCGTCGCATGTTGGCCAGTCGGTTGGCGCTTTCGATGAGCTGGACACGGCGTGCTTCCAGCGTCTCGGCGTCTGCGTCTTCCGGGATGGGCGCTGATAAGTCGCGCAGCGCCGAATCGAGTGGGTCTTTAACTCCTTTGTCCGAGTGCTCGCCACTATTGATGAACAGCACCTTCGTGACGGTGCTCCCGCCACTGTGCTCGTGAGGAGGCGGCTCATCGTCGATCACCATGTTGGTGGGGAACGCGTCAAGCGACACTGTGTCAGAGTCAACGATCATTGGGTCGGTGGAGCCAAGAAACTCCAAGTCCACAGTAGGCTCGCTGGCGACGAGAAGCTGGTCGAGGAGGCTGACGAGGCGGCTCCCAGGGCAGTCGGTGCCCGCGTCGGATGCAGGCTCGTCGGAGAGGCGGATCTCGCCAACAAGGTCGGCGAGGCAGCTCACCGCGCAGGCGATCTCCGCACCGTACAACGCGTCAAGGCTGATGCCGTCGGGCGTGCTGGGCTGGTCGCGCTCGCCAGGAAGGAACAAGATTCCCGTTCAGAACATGTCTCCGGATAACGGTGCACCTCGCCCCATGGTGGGCGCCAAATGTCGGGGGTTGGGTGCGACATATGCCAAAGAATGGCTTATCATGGTGGGAGCGAGTAGAACGTCACCGGTGCCTGGAAGCGGGTTGAGGCGTAGACACGAACGCTGGCGCACTTTACCCAGGTTCGGGGCTCTCCTAGGAGATAACACCCCTAGTCCTGTTTGCAAGGTCTCCGCATGATCAGCACTAGTGAGTACAATGGTGCTCCTCGAGCTGTATGCTAGAGGTGGAAGGAGGCAGGGCTAGCACTCTTCTTCCTCTAGGTGTGGTCTAGTTCTAACCGGTTGGGAACCCTTTGCACGGGTGCCCTGGGGGGTTTATATAGGCCTACCCCCCAGGGGTACGATGGTAACTTGGTCGGGTGTAGGACCCGACCATCAGCGTCTCTGGTCGCCGACTTCTCCGCCGGTAGCTCGGACCCGCTGCCTGGTGGGCCCCTTCGACTGGTCTGGTATGGAGCTGAAAGGCCGCCCCCGCTGATGGCAGGTCTGGTTGGTGGCTGATCACTGTAGCCGTGATGCTAATGAAGCAGGCTTGGTCGGGAAAGGCATGGCTACAGTCCCGCCGCCTGGTGGGAGATCACTGTAGCCTCGCCGTGTCTAGTCTGGTAAATGGCGCTCAAGTCTTGAGGAAGGATCCGGCTGCCCGCCGGGAGCCGGATCCCCTTGGATCCGACTGGCAAGGCTCGGCCGCCCTCCGGGCCCTCGCTGCCTGGTAGGGCCCGCCCCCTGTGAGCCGTACCGACAGGCCATCGTGGGAGCAGGCCCCTTCTAACAGGGTGACATCGAGGATGGAGTAGCAACAGTGCCACATCGTGCGGAGATCTCTGCCTGTACGGGACACTGTGGCCATGCCAAACGCGGGATTCGGGGCGAGGGACTACACTGTAGCCTCACCCTGTCATGTCCTCTTGATGAGGGGCACAGACTCTGAGGGCGCCGGGTGGCCACCTGCTGGAAGCCGGCCTCTACGAAGGCCGTCTGCGAGGAGTCGGCCCGTCTTGGTGCCGTCTGCTAGTGCTCGGCCGTCTTCGGGCAGCCGGCCATTGAGCCAACCGGCCACCGGAAGGTGGCGCTTCATTCTGGAGTCTCGTGGGGCGAAGCAGTCCCTAAGTCTTGAAAGGCTTAGGGACTCGGGTTAGGCTACCCGTGGCCCATTACTCCGACAGTGACGCTGTAAGAATTCTGCAAATGAATGCAAACTATGAGAACCAAGGGATTCTCCCATGGACATGCACCTATGACAGCGTTATAGATGCTAGGGAGGGGGAAGAGGTCATATGCATTCTCATAAGATTTTGAAGATAAATCAGTTTAGAAGACATTGACCTCATAGTGCGAAGACATTCACTTATTAAAGTAAGTTGGTTCCAGATTTGTACGAATCCACGAATAGGTACAAGTGAGGAATCTAACTAGTTTTGACACATAAGTGAACAGACTTTGCAATATATGAGACTCAGAAAGAGACAAATCCAGATTTGGAAGTGTATAAACGACTTTTGGTTGAAGTGGATGGATTTGACACAGCGGAAAGACTGTAAAAAGTTGGTTTTAATTACCACAAATGAACTGCTAGACGAAGTAGACGGGAGGCCCAGCAGTCCAATCTTCCGCGCCCTAACATGGTGGCGGAAGACACCTACGGCGGCGGCGGAGAGGAAGAGGTCCGCGGCCGGCATGAGGACAGCGTCGAAGAAGTCACGACAGCTAAGCGCTTCATCTCCGGCGTTGATGCGAGCTAGCGGAGGCGCTAGGGTTTGAGCGAGGCGAGGTGGATGAAGGAATTTTGAACGCAAGGGGTGTGTATTTATAAGAAGGAGGAGGGTGGCGTAGTGCAATTACGTAGGTGTCCCTGGCGGTTCACATCTAAGAAACACGTGGCGTGCATGCAACTTATCAGGAGTTGATCTATGTTCCCACGCACGCCTGGATTGTCGGGTGGTCGTTCCGGCTTATTCAGTTTTCGGGCAAAAGGATAGAACATTAAAAGAAGTTTGTAAATGTGTGACTCTGTTTCTTCTACTGACAAGGACGCAGAGAAGATATCAGACAAGTGTCAATAGAATGCACATGACTTGGACAGAAAGAATTTTAGGGAGTAGCACAAAAGGGATTAGGGTCCGATCACATTCACTTAGGTCAGAAAAATAGTAACATGAAGACATAGCTAATGTTGTAGAGGACAGAACGCATATGCAGACATAATTATTACTGATAACAAATCAACACTGCGAAGATATAGAGATAAATTAAAGTTGAAGATAATCAAAATGCGAAGATAATGCAGTTATGACACCAAATGAAAATCTTCGAAAAGTTTTGGTGGTGGCGTTACCCACCGTATAGGAAGTATTAGACCCAGACATGGCACACAATTATCATGGCGCTCCGAAGTCAAATTCCATGTTAATGTATTCACACTCATAGGGTAAGTCTTCATTGATTGAAGAAATATGTTACTTCATGTGTTGCACATCTAAGTCATCAACATGCATAAGCGTTAGGATGTGTGTCCATTCACTGGACATTTGACGATTCTAAGATATTTAGCTCACGCCGCAGCTTGCAATACCTCTTCTCATCCAAGGGCTTCGTGAAGATATCTGCCAGTTGCTCTTCAGTGTTGACATGAATGATATCAATGTCTTCCTTGTTTACATGATCTCTGAGAAAGTGATGACGAATCTCAACGTGCTTTGTCTTCAAGTGCTGAACTAGTTTCTTGGAAAGCTTGATGGCGCTTTCATTGTCGCAGAAGAGTGGCACATTCTTCGTGTTGATGCCATAGTCCTTGAGAGTTTGCTTCATCCAGAGAAGCTGAGCACAACAAGATCCAGTAGCTATGTATTCAGATTCAGCAGTGGAGAGTGATACACGGTTCTGCTTCTTTCAAGACCAACAGACAAGAGATCGTCCAAGAAAGTGACATGTGCCAGATATAGACTTGCGATCAACCTTGTCACCAGCATAATCAACATCAAAATATCCAACTAGATCAAATGATGAGCCCATTGGATACCATAATCCTAGTGTTGGGGTGTGAGCCAAATATCTAAGTATTTGCTTCACCGCTAGGTGATGCAACTCCTTTGGTGCCACTTGGAATTGGGCACACATGCAAACACGAAGCATAATATCAGGCCTAGATGCACATAAATAGAGCAAAAAACCAATGATGGAGAGGTATACCTTTTGATCAAACACTTTACCATTGTAGTCAGGGACGAGATGAATTTTGGTTGGCAATGGCGTCATGTACCCTTTGCAGTCTTGCATTCCAAACTTTTTCAGGCAATCCTTGAGGTATTTTTCTTGTGATATGAAGATGCCATTGCGCTGTTGACGAATTTGAAGAGCAAGAAAGAATTTCAGCTCCCCCATCATGGACATCTGATATTGCTCTTGCATCATGTATCCAAACTCGTCACTGGATCTCTTATTAGTGCATCCGAAGATAATGTCATGCACATATATTTGGCACACAAATAGTTCACCATCATATGTCTTCATCAAGAGAGTGGGATCTAGTGAACCTTGTTTGAAGCCTTTGCTCTTCAAGAATTCCTTTAGTGTGTCATACCAAGCACGAGGTTCTTGTTTGAGGCCATACAGTCCCTTGTTGAGCTTGTACACCATATCAGGATGCTTAGGATCTTCAAAACTAGGCGGTTGAGCAACATACACTTCTTCCTCGATTTTTCCATTGAGAAAGGCACTCTTAACATCCATTTGGTATAGAAGAATGTTGTGATGGTTGGCATAAGCTAGCAGTATGTGAATGGCTTCAAGCCGAGCCACTGGAGCAAAGGTTTCATCGAAGTCGATTCCTTCCACTTGTGTGTAACCTTGAGCAATCAGCCGAGCTTTGTTTCTGACAACTTGTCCAAGTTCATCTTGCTTGTGGCGATAGATCCATTTCGTGCCAATGACATTGTGCTTGCGAGGATCAGGATGTTTGACAAGCTCCCATACATTATTCAGCTCAAACTGTTGAAGCTCTTCTTGCATAGCTTGAATCCATTCAGGTTCCATGGAGGCATATTTGACTTTCTTGGGTTCAGATATAGAGACAAAAGGAAAGTGACCACAGAAGTTTGCTAGTTGTGTAGCCCTTGATCGAGTGAGACGGCCAGGAGCGTTGATGCTATCAATGATCTTCTCAATTTGGACTTCATTTGCAACTCGAGAATGAGCTGGACGAAAATTTTGATTTGACTGACTATTGTTTTCGTCATCAGGATTGGCTTTGGACTGAGCATTGTCTTCATGTTGATTAGGTGCAGAAATGATGATCTCATCCTCAGCCAGTTCATCTGTGGATATGATTTCTCTAGTACCCATTAACTTGATAGCTTCACCTGGGGTAGCTTCATCTAGAATATTAGGCAGGTGCTCTCTTTGTGAGCCATTAGTCTCATCGAACCGCACATCCACAATTTCAACCACTTTATAGTGAAATAGGTTGAAGACTCTGTAGGTGTGCGAGTCTTTTCCGTAACCAAGCATAAAACCTTCATGTGCTTTCGGAGCAAATTTAGACGTGTGATGTGGATCTTTGATCCAGCACTTAGCACCAAAGACTTTGAAGTAACTGACGTTTGGCATCTTACCAGTCAGAAGTTCATAAGATGTCTGTTGGCATTCTGGGAACGGGGGTCCCCAGATTTGCCTGCCTGCGGCCTGCGGCGTGGCTCAAGCAGTGGCCCAGTATGGCCCGTCTTCATCAACCCAAGATCAAGACCCTCGCGAGGGGCCAAGCCTCACGGGGCGGATGACGCAAGACTTCCTCAGGGCGGTCTCACCAGGCAGGCTCGCGAGGAGGCGGAGAGATCAAGGCAGGGGTACCTCGCGAGGTGCTCATGACGCAAGCCATGACGATCAAGACCAGGCAGGCTCCAGGCGGGCGCTAGCTGGTGCAGTGTCCTCGTTTCCTCTTTGGTGCAAAGGGGGAAAGCGCAGGCGCGGAGTACCGAGGCATCAAGCATACCATATCGGTGCAACGACACCAAGACCAGCAGAGTGGCAGGATGGAGGTCATGGTGGAGCCCAAGACGGCATCATCGCCAGTGCCTTTGGCAGTCAAAGACCAACTTTAGTCAGGATAGCTTGTACTAGATGTTCCCCTTCAAAATAGCTGTCTTTGGCTCCCTTCCCGCTCAATATTTGGGAAGAGGACCCGGGCATCTATATATAGAGATAGACACCACCGTAGAGGGGGGATCGAGTTCTCACCTAGCCAACAGAGACCAAATCCATCCCAAGTAGACCACCGCGCCAGCTCAAGACACTACGAAAAAATACACTTCCATGATGATACGTGTTTGTCACAGTAGGTCGCGTTTTTTATCATGCATGTACATCCATGACAAATTTATGACAGAATCAAGATACCTGTGATGTCATAGAAGTGTTCCATGACATTACCAAAATTATCATCACGGAAGTGTCCACTTCCATGACGATAAATCGCGCGTCACAGAAGTGCTTTCGTCAAGGGTGACCAACACGTGGCATCCACCGTAATGGAACGCCGTTAAGCTATCGGGTCGGGTTTTGGATCTGATAACCCGTTAACAGCCCCGACCAATGGGGATTTTCCACGTGTAAAATCATTATTGGCTGGAGGAAACACATGTCGGCTGACCATTGGGACAGATGTCATTCACTCATTGGACGGAAGATGCCTATGGTACGTCGACACGTGGCACGACCCAACAGAGGCCCATTCCTGTGAAAAGGCCGGCCCAGTAAAAATTATCAGGCCAACCCATATAAGGCCTACTTGTGTCAGGTCCATTTAAGCCCACGACCCATACGAGATGAGCCAATTCGGCCCGTCAACGGCCCGTTAAAGATTTGACACCATTGCAGCCCATCGTCAGTTCCAGCCCATTAACAGTCCGCTATATATCTGGGCTCAATATTGGCCCGATGAGATTTCGGCCTATTAACGGCCCGTTTAATGGATGGGCCAATTTTCAGGATGTACATCTTTCGGCCTTTTAGCGACCCATTTAAATGTTGGGCTAGTTTCCGGACCGGTGTGTCTTTCAGCCTGTTGATGGCCCATAAATCTGATGGGCCATTTGTTGTCGGACCTGAGTTTCGGCCTTTTAGCGGCCCATTTAAGTGTTGGGTCAATTTTCTGGCCTGGTGTCACTTTCAGCCTGTTGACGGCCCATAAATCAATTGGGCCATTTTTAGTCAGACCTGAGTTTTGGCCTTTTAGCGACCCATTTAAGTGTTGGGCCAATTCCCGGCCCTGTGTGATTTTGGGCCTGTTAACGGACCATAAATGAGTTGGGCCATTTGTAGTCGGGCCTTAGTTTTGGCCTTTTAATGGCCCATGCCCTTCATGGTCCAATACCAGCCCGGTTTCTCTTTCGGCCTGCTAAAGGCTCACAACACAGTTGGGCCATTTACAATACGACCTGACTTTCGGCCTCTTAGTGGCCCATGGTCTTCATGGTCCAGTACAAGCCCGCTGTCTCTTTCGGCCTGCTAAAGGCCTATAGTATAGTTGGGCCATATGTAGCCCAAACTCAGTAACGGCCTGTTAACGGCCCGTGCAATAAACTGGGGCCACATGTTGCCCGCTTCGATGTCGGCCTGTTAACGACCCGGGAGGTAAGAGGGCCGACCATTAACTTTCGGCCTAGTAACGACCCATTAACTTAATGGGCCCACTAAAGTTCGTACATGTCTTTAGGCCAAATTAGATAATTTGAGCCCATTACGACGAGCAATTATGCACAGGACCAAAACCGATCTTGCAAAGGTACGGCATACAGGGAATAAGGTTGCACATCCAGCATATATTACAGGAAATTACATCCACTGGACAATCAAAGATTGATGCCAGTACAAATAAAAGAGCAGAACCTAACCATCTACAACGTCACAATCTGCAACCTCAGCACAGATGACGCCCATAAGCATGTGGGCAAGTTCTTTTTGCTTTGCTACACTGTCTCTGAAAACATTGATCAGTTGTTGTGTCGCATGACTCTGCACCTCTGATTCATCCACCATTTCCATCATTGCTTTAGCCATTAATTTGTTCACAAACATACATTTATTCCGTTGCATTCAAGACAGAGGATACTGAACAGATTCAGATGGCGATTTTGGCAGGCTTGTATTATTGATAGTGGAGAGTGTCTCGACCACTCCATCATAACATAAATTAGGAAGGGAACCAAATAGATTAATCATGAGTTATTGCCATATTACCTGGCCTAGATTTACTGAAAGAAACAATGGGGTTGCCTTGCTGTTTTCAGAGTTTGTCTTCTTATCTTCAGCAGCCTGCACAAAATTAACACACTAGCATTGCTATCATTGGCCAAGTCAGATAATATGAAAGCAACATTGACATAATGAACGTTTGGGCAAGTAGCCTACACCAAATTAACACAATATGGCATAGCTATCATCAGCCAGGTAAGGTAGTACGAAAGCAACATTGACACAATGAATGAATGGGCAACCAGAGAAGCACTACAATTCAGTAATGTGCGTGATATGAGATAGTACATTCATGTAGCTCAGTATGCAAAACTACCAGGCAGTTTTCCTTACAAAAATCAACATTGGCGCCTTTAACATTTTGCTTTCGTACTAATTTTAGATTAGATAAAGGTTAGATTCACGCCGATTAACAAAATACATGTTGATGTAAAAATATAGTGATATACAACAGGTACTTACATCAGCATTGGAGCACAGAGAATTCCCGCAAGATATTTTCCTCGAATACGATCCCAATGGAGGAAGTCTTGTATCGTTTAACCTTATTTTCTAAAAGAGAGATGGGTAAGAAACATGTAGAAAATATGATCAGAATGCTATAAAATTTCATGATGCGAGGATACGCACACGCTTCTTAGAATGGAGTTGACATTCTTTTGCTGGACTGGAGCGGACTAGTTCTTTGGCCACTGGAATCTGCTTATTATCAGTGGGAGTTGGGTTTCTCTGTGCTGGAGCAGTATCTATGAAAAATGGAGTTGGTTTATTATCTCCTGGCGTTTGGATCTTTTGCAAATACCTGGTTTGTAACCCTTCAGATTCTAACAGAGCCGTCTTCCCCTTGCATGCCTTATATAGAAGAATGGTGATTCAGTTATAAAACATGCTATAGTAGAGATGGAATAGGTACTGAAGAATAGAAAGGCATGACATATTGACATGTATTCCCTCCATCTGGAAATAAATGGACGGGTCTAGGCGTACTTAAGTTCTAGATACATCCAATTTTATCCATTTCTGCAACATTTAATCTGGACGGAGGGAGTATGATGTAAGAGCTAGGGATACGACAGGACAACACAGTAAAAAAACTGAAAAACCCACTGCAGAACCAAAGTATTCAAATCCACTGATATGAGATAGTACACTCATGCAGCTCAGGATGCAAAACTACCAGGCAGTTTTCCTTACAAAAATCAACATTGTGGCCTTTAATCATACATTTTGCTACAACTAAATTTATATCGGATAAAGGTTAGATTCACGCCGATTAACAAAATACATGCTGGTGTAAAAATATAGTGATATACAACAGGTACTTACATCTACATTGGAGCACAGAGAATTCCTGCAAGAATCTTTCCACATAAATGATACCATTGCAGAAATTCTTCTATCTGTTAAGCTTATTTTCTGAAAGAGAGATGGGTAAGAAACATGTAGAAAATATGATCAGCAACAAGGATACGCACACGCTTCTTAGAATTGAGTTGACATATTTTTGCTCGACTGGAGCGGACTAGTTCTTTGGCCACTGGAATCTACTTATTATCAGTAGGAGTTGGGTTTTTCTGTGCTGGAGCAGTATCTATAAAAACTGGAGTTGGTTTATTATCTCCTGACATTTGGATCTTTTGTAAAGGCCTTGTTTGTAACCCTTCAGATTCTAACATAGTCGTCTTCTCCTTGCATGCCTTGTATAGAAGAATGGTGCTTTAATTATAAAACATGCGACAGCAGAGAGATGGAATAGGTACTGAAGAATAGAAAGGCATGACATATTGACATGTATTCCCTCCATCCGGAAAAAAATGGATGGGTGTAGGCGTATTTCAGTTCTAGATACATCCGTTTTTATCCATTTCGGCAACATGTAATCCGGACAGAGGAAGTATGGTGTAAGAGCTAGGGATACGACAGGACAACACATCAAAAAAACTAGTTGAATGTAAAACTATATGCTAGTGGAATACGTACTGAAATAACTAAGGCAACATACACGTGTATGATTGGGAAAATAAGATGGCATTGCAACAGAGCACTAGAACATCACTTCAATGTAAAAAAACATGGTATGGCAGACAGATGAAGTACATACTGATGAATAACAATGCATAAGATATTCAGAAGCATGATGTCCAAATTATGCAGATGCCATTGCGATAGAGTAGAATGACAATACTTGAATTTGAAAACATGTTATCATGAATGGAATAGGTACTGAAAAACAGGAAGGCATGACATATTTACATGCATGATCAGCATGCTAAGCACATGGCATTGCAACAGAGTAGATACACTCCAGGACATTATATGCATGTTGTACCCATAACACATGCCAAGTTAGAGCAAGGACCTTGTGGTATGAAGAGGATTCATAATCTTTCTGCAAGTCTTCTAAAGAACTGCCTTTACATGTTCCATCATATTGGGTATCATTGACATCAAGTTTATTGGCCTTTACATTGCTCCGTGAGGTTCTTGTGGATATATCAGTGTGTGCAATTATATCTGACATGCATGGAAGACAACTAGTAGTTAGATTTATGTAAATGAGTGCCTGTAGGAGACGGCATAAATAGTAGGACTGGGGTTAACTAGCAGCAACAGGTCTCATAAACTAAAGGGAGAACACAGATGAAAGCTACAGAATATGTATCGTTTGTACTCGAGATTAACTAGATGGCAGACAAAAGTATTAAAGAACAACATAGGTAATACTAGAAGTGGTATAATACTATAATCACCTGCCTGTGGGATAGCATTGGCTGATGGATGATAACTATGGAACAGCGTTACCTAAAGAACAAGTACCTTAGCTGAACTATGGAACAACGTGAACTCCTGAACAAGACCCATAAGAGATCAGCATGAATATACAATGAAATGTGATGATCTATTTTCCGTGCTTAGATGAATAACAAAGCCATAAATGTTGCACACAGGTAATATGAGGGTACAACCTATCTAGCTGCCATCCATAGGAGTGAGCATCATGTGCCGACTTTTCGATGGCCCTGCAGTTGTTGTGGCTGTCCATGTCGGGCACGCGCATTCGATGCAGGGAACTGTTGAGTGGGGACTGTAGCTCCCTTCTGGTGTATGCTTCCCTTGTTGGAGCAGCTGCGGTGAGTTGGAAGATGGTGTGTCTGAAGATGCAAATAACGCATAATGTTAAGAACGACATATCTCTTTGATCCAAAGAAATAGACTAAGAGATCAACAGCAAGGTACGAGAGTGGTCACACGTGTGTTGACTGAAGACTAAATTGGGGTCACATGATTTTATTTTATTTTGGTATTGTCCGATCTACGGCGGATAGCTTGATGGCCGTCTTGTGCCTCCCGGTTGACACTGTTTGGAATCTTCCCCGAAGAGCCAGCGACCAACGGCAGAGCAGCCTGCCTCCGCCGTCCGTGGCCCCATCCAGAACCCCGCTCCCCGCCCACCGCACTGCGATGGTTGCGCCGCCCCCGGGCCAATCCACAAAGACTCCCCGTCATCCAGATTCGGCGGCGGCAGTACCTTCAACCCACGCAACTCTAAAAGATAGCCATCTAAGCACTGCTTCCGCGGCGAACTTGCGGCCCCTCACCCTTACGTTAGACACCAGCCAACCGGCAGCCTAGGAGCTCCGCCGCCTCGAGGGGTGCTACGTCCCATTGGGAATCGATTGGCCCAGAATAAAAATTCAGACAATTGACGCCTAAATAAAGTGATTTCAGATGAGGGTGCGACCTATCTGGCAGCATGGTGAAGTAGGCTGGTCCAGCTGCCGAGTCGGTGAGGCCGGCGCAGTTGCGGTGGTGACCGGCGCCAGGGAAAGAGCGATGTCGCCACGGTCGACGGCTACGAGGAAGCAGCGCCAGGTCTCTGGACGGATCTGAAGTTGGAGCCACTCCGGCGCCGTGAACAACGGTGGGAGTGAATCGGCTCTGGTACGGTTCACGCGGCCGTCCTCGAGGCAGCACCAGCAGCACGGAGTAAGAGGCAGACGGCCCAGTGCACGACGACAATTGGACAACATCTCCAGCATTAGGGAGGAGGGCGGCTGTGAAATTGGTGCGGTGGGGGGCGCCATGGGGGTGGGGCTAAGGTTTCACGGCTCCGGAGAAGGGAGCTTCCCGGGGAGAAGGTGATTTGGCGCCCACGAGGTATGAATGGGGGCGGGCGGGGGGGGGATTGGGAGGGGAGTGGAACCATGTCTTACCGACGCATTTGTCTGAAATGTGAGGGGGAGTTACAGTTCTACCCTTGCCTATAGGCTTCTCGGGTTGGGTCTGTGTACTGAGGGTCGGGGATAGTGGAGTAACTTTGCTTCTCCCCAAATAGTGGGCGGGAGCGATTTCGGGCGAGGAGGGCATGTTTTGAACTATAGTGAGCGTGAGCGAATTCGGGCGAGGAGAGTGTGTTTTGAAATAGTGGGCACGAGCTATTTCGGGAGAGGAGAGGGTGTTTTGCCGACCATGGTTTATGAATTATTCGGCACATGTCATTTCGACCGAGGAGAAGGCACGCTTGGATGAAGTTACGAACCTACCCTTGATGTACAATGGGCCAATTGATGCGTGTCCCACATAGGTCGGTAATTTCGCGTCTCCCATTTATTTGCTCGGGCGAATTCCACCAAGCAGAGAGGATGTTTAACGGTTCGTTCAAATTTTCGGAGAATGAGCATCCACGTCTACCTTACCAAGTCGATTCGAATCAAATTTTGAAATATTATCTTGCCACTTCTTTTTTAGATGGAGAGATGATGCTCGTGAGTAATGTGTTTTTACATGCTCGTTGCTAGCAATTTACTATATGACAAATAGTTAACCCACTCAAAAACGCGATTCAAACCCAAAATGAAATATCTCGATTCAATGAACTAGCTTGTTCAGTAGGTCAAAATAGTGAACTAAATCCAAAATTGAACACCTCAGTCGAGTAGTATGTTGTACAATATTATAGTACTCCATGAACATGTAGAAAGTCAAATTAATGAACTTGTTTGATATACGCATATATTCGTTCATGTGTGGATTGCAGACAACATGTTCTCCAATTTAAATATTTGAATGCAAGTTTATATCGAAACATGGTTTATATCAGTCTTTGATGCATAAAACGCGACCTCCCCCTCTCCCAGACTCCTGTTCTCTCTCTCTCTCTCACTCTCTCATCGACAATCTTAAATTCTGCCGCACGCATCCGACACAAAAACCTTGCTGGTCCCTCTCCCTCTCTCTCTCTGTGTGTGTGTGTGTGGGGGGGGAGTCTTTCTAGTCCGCATTCATATATACACCATTTATAGGTCTCTCTCGCACACTATGTATGATACTCTAGCTAGTCCAAGCTAGATATCTTGGGTGCACTCATCGTACGCACACAAATTCCTTGGCTCTTTGCCCGTAACTCTCTCACACACCACTATGTCGTCTCGGAGCTCTTCCCCCCTCTCTCAAACTCTCCATCCACTTGGGTCACACATACACATGCATATCTCACTCGCACTCGATAGGCCCATCTAAAAATCTATCTCTCTCCATCGTCCCCTCTCCATCTCACACGCACACACACACAATCTCATGCCCTGCTAGACAAGTATGATGGTCTCTCACTCAATTGTAGGCACACGCAGTCCCCCCTATATGTATATTACTAGCTAATCTTAGTCTCCATCAGAAACATGTGCATGGTCTATCTCTATTTCTCTTGGGGCATCTTAGTATCGCGCACGCACTCCCTCGATCTCCCACCCATATAGTCCCCTCATGATCTCGAGGGGATCTCTCTATCACAAACACACCCTCTCTCCCTCCCCATGCATCCATGCCATCCATGTGTCCCTCTCGACCTTTTTTCCTTGTTGGCCACACCTCTATTGGACATGTGCTACAGGGGTGTCTCTCTCCGTTGCAAACAATCACACACTAGCTATCTTCATGTATCTCCTCGCCTCACTTTTCCATCTCGGAGATGCATGCGTTATATGTTCGCATAAGAAATGAAAAAACACACTCTCTCTCTAATTTATCGTTTGTTGTCACTTTCTCTTTCACACACATACTCTTTTTGCACACTTATTCATTCTCCTTCACACGCACTTGATCTGTCTCAACTGAGGCACTCACCTCCGTCCATAGCACATAGATTTATTGAAAAGTCAAACATCACAAAGTTTGACCATGTACGTGGAGAAAAAGAATTACATCTAGTACGGCAAACATATACCATTAGATTCACCATGAGATGTAGTTTTGTATGATGTATCTTTGGTATTGTAGATATAAATAACATTTGCGTAAACCTGATCAAAGTTTCCAAAGTTTCACTTCTAAAAAATTTACATGCACTGCATTATCGAGCGGATGGAATATCTCTTTCCCCCTCTCAGCTATCTGACGCACCACTCAGCCTTATCAGGGCTCCTTAATCTCTCTCAAACTTTATTGGTTAGTTTGGTTCGTGACCTGACCCTCATGCCTTGATGGTCGGTACTACCTGGTGTGGACATGAGATGTAAAATATTTCTGCTTGGCCAGGCTTGTGTGGTGCCGAAGTGTTTGGTTCATGCCTGAGCCAGGCAAAGCATCAACATCCCATCAATCAATCCATGCATCAATTATTTAATGCCAGTATCCATCCATGTTGCTGTTAGCCTCGTGGCCGCACGACCAGGCACGGCCAGGCGTTCGAAATCGGTCGCTTGGGCCAGGCTACTTGCAGTGTCTGGAGTTCAGCCAGGCTAATTAAAGTGCAAGGGAACCCAGCCCAGGCAGGCTTTCTTTTTCAGAGGGTAGCAACCAAACAAGCGTGCATGAAATCCAGTCACAACCCCAGGCCACGCAAAAGATGCTCATGAAGCAAGCCAAACGGGCCTTATATCTCCCTGGTTCACACATACACATGTCTCGCTCGCGCTATACATATAGACCCATCCAACACTCTCCGCCCTTGTTCTCTCTCCATGTGACACGCACCCCCCTAAGTACCATAATCCCTCACTCCATCATAGGCTCTGTTTGGATCCACGAGTTAGAGTTAGTTTGGGTTAGTTTGGAGTCAACTAACCCAAAAGGATCTCAACAGGAGGGTTAGTTTAGGTTAGATGCATCTAACCCATCCAAAAAAACTAACCCATCCAAGAGGTGCTTATTTGGGTTAGTTCTTCTCGGGAGCACTAATAAATACTTTTTTCTCTCGCTCTCCCCGCAACAGATCCCTCCCCACTTCCTCGAAGCTTCTCGTCCTCTCCCTCCCTCCCTCTCGCACCGCCCGTGAAGGTGCCTCGCCGTATCCATGCTCCATCTAACCCTGCCATCCAAACACCTCTTTACTTAGAGTTAGTTCAGGGTTAGAATCTAACTCTAACCTCTAACTGAGTTAGAATATCCAAACAGGGCCATAGGCGCAAGCACTCCCCCCCCCTAAGTATGATTATCTCTTACTAGCCATCAGGAACACACGTACTGTCTCCTTCCATCCATACGTCTATCATCTCTCGGGGCATCTTATATCGCGCACACACCTTGTCACTCGATCTCCCACACATGTAGTCCCATCACGATCTCCAGGGATCTCTCTATGACAAACATACACTCTCTCCTCCCCATGTCTGCATTTTCTCCATGCGTCTCTCTCGACCTCTCTCCCTTGTTTGTCAGACCCCTCTTGGCCAGGTGCTAGGGGTCTTCCTCTCTCGGTTCCAAACAACCACACACTATCTCCTCACCTCGTCTCCGTTGTCGAGGATGCATGTGTGATATGTTTGCATAAGACATGCATGCTTTTTCTCCACTTTTATCGTGTGTTGTCCATGTCTCTTTCACACATGCACACACACTTTTTTCACTCTCTCTCTCTCTCTCTCTCTCTCGTCAGGGACTCTGTCACGTCCATAAGCATATGGATGTTTTGAAAAGTCAAACCTCAGAAAAGTTTGACTAGGTACATGTGGAGAAAACCATTTACATCTGGAACGATCATTAGATTCATCACAACATGTACTTACTTCATACTATCATTTATCTTTGGTATTGCTGATATAAGTAATTTCTTTATAAACTTGGTCAAATTTTCAAAAGTTTGACTTAAAAAAATGTTGTAACTACATTATCAAACAGAGGGAGTAGCTCTTTCTCTCTCTCTGCTATCTCTCATGGGCCTCCCCTCTCACTCGAACTCTCTATACCGACGGATTATATGCTCATTGTGTCAGTGTATAGCTCTATATATTGTTTAGTTGACCGGTCAACCAATCCACATGATGCGTTGTCAGCTCGTGTTCTGTATCTTGGTGTGTTGGCCCATGTGGCAGTGGGTGAAAATAAGTAAACTAGAGGCCCATCTGACACGCGGTGAAGGAAACAAAGTTGAAACCACTCGGGGTAGCACCCCGCATGCTAGTAAATTGAGGGCGCATTGAGGACAAACTTCTTGCGCGCGAAGGACGCACTCGCGCACAATTCACCACTGCGCGGCGGCATGCACAGAAGGACGCACTCGCGCACACCCAGCACACAACACACACCAGCACACGTGTACAACAGCGTCACTGCCGGTTGAGATGGATGGCGAGGCAGCCAACAAGCAGAGGCCGCTCGAGCCAAAACCGCATCCGGTGAGCCTGGACTTCATCAACAGCCTCCCCGACGACATGCTACTCGTCATCATCGGCCTCCTCCCCACCAAATCTGCTGTGCGGACCGCCCTGCTCTCCCGGTGGTGGCGCCCCATCTGGCGCTGCGTCCCCCTCAACCTCACCGTCGACTGCTGCCTCTGCGACGGGGTTTGCAAATGCATGGCCGCAGTCTCCAAGATCCTTTCATCGCACCCTGGGCCAGCCAGACGCCTTGACATCCGCATGTTTAGTACCAACTGCAAGGTCCAACCCAAGTTCGACGAGTGGTCCCCCGCCCTAGATCAGCTCGAGGAGCTCAGCTTTGAAGCTGGACAATGTCACTCTCTGCCGCCGTCCGCGCTCCACGTCACGCCAACGCTGCGCCGCGCCAGCTTCAGCTCCTGCTATCTTCCCCAGATTAATGTCGCGCCAGCTCTTCTTCTCCCTCAACTCAAGCAACTCGACCTCTTCGACGTTGTCATCTCGAAGAAGGCTATGGAGCACCTGCTCCGCAGCTGTACTCCGCTCGAGTACCTTCGCCTTGAGAAGATCCACGGGTTCATTAGCCTCCACATCGCCTCGACGAATCTCCGATGGATTTATGTGTCTTGCTGGCCCCGCAACAAGACATCAATTGGGAAGAGATCACTCCAGCTGTTCCACGTTATGGTCATTGAGAATGCGCCTTTCCTTGATAGATTGCTTGTATCGGATCTAGAAGGTCCAACAAAAATCAGGGTCATTGACGCGCCGAAATTGACAGCGTTGGTGTACTCGTCTGCCAAATTCTCCGAACTCTTTATTGGATCCGTAATCGTTCAGGTACAGCACTCATCTTCTTCTCCGTCTTCTTGAAATTCACATTTTTAAATTTCTTCTTGATGTATTTATGACCGTCTTCCAGAAAATGATTCCCACAAGCTTGACCCAGTCCATGCACACAGTGAAGATCTTAGCACTAAAATCTATCGGCCCCAATCTGGATCAAGTTGATGGATTCCTTACATGCTTTCCATGCATGGAGAAGCTACTCATCGAGGTGAAACTTCTTTCCTATTAGTAAACGGTAATCACAACGTAGCTCAATTTTTTCGTAATTTTCCCAAATTACGATGACAAGTGTAGTGTTCAAAACTACATCTACGCACTGCATCGAAAGAAATGTTTTTAGTATTTTTCTCATGTGATCACCTGCATCATTTTTATGTTGTACTACTATAGTAGCCTAGGCTAGTCATAGTGGAAAGTAACTTAGACTACTCCAATAACTCTATGGTTACCCTAAGGGCAAGTACTACCTCCGTCCTGGTTTACTCTTCCAATTTTGCAGTATCAAAATTTGACCATAGATTTAACTGACAAAATGTTAATGCATGTCACTAAGAACTATATCGTTGGATTCGTATTTGAACATAATTTCAAATGGTGTAATTTTTAGTGACATGCATTGGCATTTTCTTAGGTAAATCTATGGTCAAAATTTTATACTAAATACGAGGTAGTATTCCCTCCGTCCCAAAATTGTTCTCGTACATTTGTTTAGATACGGATGTATCTAACACTAAAATGTAACTAGATACATCCGTATTTAGACAAATTTAAGACAAGAATTTTGGGACGGAGGGAGTACAAAAGTGGGCTATGTAGGCCAAAACATGTGCCAAATTCACTTGTGATGCATTTGGCATCGATGCCCCTCCATTGCTCACCTGGTGCCCCAATATGGAGCACCTACTTTGCTCCAGTGCCAAATTAACTCACGCAATGAAAAAACACTGCATGGGAGAGAGAGAGGACCGAGGCAATAAAAAAACACTTGTTTGGGAGAGTGAGAGGCTGGTGTAGTTGGTTTGATTGATTTGTTTATACATGTGGGTCTGTGTGCACAGCGGTGCCAACTCTCTCACATCGCGAGAGCGGTGCCAAAATCTTTTGATTTGACATCGATGCGTATTATGTGGCATACTTTTGCGAAATATGGCATCGGCCACATAGTGGAAGGCAACAAATGCCCAAGCTCTTCACGTGCTCCTAGTTAAATGAGAGGAAACAGAAACAGAGAGAGAGAGAGAGGGAGAGAGAGGGAGAGAGAGAGTGAAAAAATATCACTAGCCAGCCAACCCTATCGTATGAGCGAATGATATTGGTACCTCTTGATGACACGGCAATCTTATGCAGCCAGCTGCTCTAATATGTTCTCTTCTTTTGCAGATAAAAAAGACCCGAAAGTGAAAAATGTGTTGCACTATAACAATCTCATCGAATGCCTTGATCTCCATCTTACAGAAATTGATTTGATCGACTACCGAGGCAGCACATATGAGATTAAATTGGCCAGGTTCTTTGTTCTAGAGGCAAGTGTGCTCAAGGTAATGAGGTTTGGTGTTCTCTTGCGCAACAATGAATGGCGTGCTAATCACCGCAAGCGTCTAAGCCTAAATGACAAAGTCTCCGCAAAAGCTGAATTTGTTTTTGAAACATCAAGTGGCCAGAGACTCGAAAACTTATTTGCCCATTAGTGACTTGTCAGGGCGGTGGATTTTAGTTTTTTACGATAACGCTGCATCCACCTAAAGTAACGAAATTTCTTATGTGAACTTCCTAGTAATTCCCTCTTCCTTGGTGCAGCATTACTCCTAACATTTGTAATATCAGTTTGAAACTTGTAATATTGCCATGTTCTATTCCTGCATTTTCAAAATCCTGCAAATCAAACAAGTCCTGAGTTAGTGATGATGTTGTGCCTCCCATCTTTCACCAATAGCCGTCGGATCTAGATCTGACGCATACAAACCAAGCTTCTCCATTTTTGTAAAAAGATGCCCGCACTTGTTCCCTATTTACAAACAACTCCTTGTCTCTCACAATCAGCCTTATCTCCTCCCCACCACATCTAGAAGGCCGTGGAAAAATCTGGCGCGATGGACGCTGCCGGAGCAGTCCACCCCCAATCTTGTGTTCCGTGCAATGCATGGGCATCTACACACGGGAAATTATGTCGAACAGGGCTAGTTGTAAGCAGGCTAGCTCTACAGCCATGATGATAGTGACTGCAGACGGTGAGGCTGACTATGGTATGCCGAACACGGCGCCTATACTCAGGTGCCATCTCCGGCGCAGGGTCTTGTCACTTCATTGTGAGGAGCAGCACATAATAATTTGACCAATGGGTAGTACAGTGCTAGTACTCCTAGGAGTACTACATTGGTAGTACTACTACTAGTACTAGTAGCACCACCGTCTAGATTTAGGAGTACTACCACTTCCATCTGGATTTTAGTATTTGACTAGCAATATCTAGTAATGCATGTCACAAAAAATGTACTACTCCCTCTATAAATGAATACATGGTGTTTTATTCCTATCAGCGAGAGAACTTAATGTTTTCTTGCTAACTAGAGTCTTAATAGGATTACATGCAATGAACTAAACACTACATGTCATGTTTGGTAGTCTCAAGTCATTGAAAGCATGCACGGCCCACATCTCTCATTGGTTGATATGTCACGAAATAAGAAACAAGGAGGGAGTTAATGCACCATGCCTAAGTGTTTTGGGATTATTTGGTTTTCATAATGTGACTTACACAACATTTTTGTTTACATGCATTAACATTTTATTAGTTAAATCAAAGGTCAAAACTTGGCGCAAAATGCAAAGGGGACCAAACCAGTAAACATCAAACTTCTCTCGTTTGGCCCAAACTAGAGGTCCGGTGAGATGACTATACTGCACCGGCACAGAGGGGGCGCAGCTTCATTGACTTACGGCAACTGCCTTTGGGTGAATGACACGTGGGCCCAGGGGGTGGCTGGCCCACCTATCATACAGCCAAAGGCAGGTGCAGTAGAGGGCCGAGGAGTAGTACGAAATCCTACGCACCTACGCAAGCAAACCAAGGGCAAGAGTGATCACTTGAATCGCAAGATCAGTTGACTACTACTACCTCCGTCCTGGTTTATTAGTCTCCTTTGTAATTTGTGCTAAATTTTGACCAAAGATTTAACTAACAAAATGTTGATGCATGTCAACAAAAATTATATTTTTGGATTCATATTTGAGCATAGTTTTGAGTGATATAATTTTTAGTAACATGCGTAAACATTTTGTTAGTTAAATCTGTGGTCAAAATTTGACATGGATTACAATGGGGACCAATACACCAGGACGGAGGTAGTAGAAGCTAAGCTAGACCCATGGAGGCGATGAGCGCGAGCATCAGCCGGCTGTGCCAGATGGTCCACGACGCCGGCCTGCGGCCCGGCAACAAGGAACGTCTCCAGGTAGTATTGCTTGAGGCCGGCAGGGCGAGAGGCCGCTTGGACGACAGCTTCGTCTCCTTGTTCGACGAGGTCCTCGTCGGTTTCCTCGACAATTCATCGTCGTCCTGAAGCTCGCGGACGACTTTGACGTAAGCCTTAAGCTGACGCGCCCAGGCTCTGCGATGCCGGCCGCCCTCAACGGCCACTATGGTGACAACCTGTTTGACGCACTGGTGGCCCTGCGACTGCCCGCCGTCGCGCCGGAGAATGTCCACCTGGAGGTCGCGCTCACCGCGCAGCGCCTAGTGCAGCAAGACACCATGGACATAATCACCCACGTCTACGCGCATGCAAGAGGAGGACGATAGGACGCTGGCCTTCTTGGACCGCAGGGCAACCTTGGACGGCACTGTTCAGAAGCACGTTGAGCTCGCCGCCAATGCCGCTGCTCCTCACACGTCAGTTGGTGACCCGGCGCACAAGGGCGTGAGGATGTCACTGATGGATCCATATGTATTTTTATCTTTCCGTCAAATCCATGTAGTAGTATATGATACTACAGTAATTATCTTACCTTTCGCATCAACTTCATACTTTTCGTACGTACTCCATGCATGAACGACGCTAGAACCAAACTTCTCATTACTCTAGGCAAAATCGTTATTTTCTATCTATCGATCGCGCCATGGAGCAGAACCAAATTTTAGAAGTTACGAGTTCAAAAGGAAAAGCCTGCCGTGTTCGCATCGCACCCCCACACGATTGGTCCGGCACGCCGCTCAAGCAGGAATGCGTGCGGTGTTGCATTTTCACTTACAAGTGGGACCGTAGTTGAGCAAACCAACTATCGGCAAACCCCCACCCCGCCCACCGCGCGATGGCTGAGAAAACAGGAGGGAGAAGAGATGGTTGTAGCATGGACTCCAAGAAAATTGGTGTCGGATGGGACTCATGTGGGTGGCGTGTGCCGTACTACTAGACGTGAATACTAGTTATGGCCCATGCCACCCCGCTATATCGAGCCTATATCGAGGTACAGTACGTAGAACAAATTTCCTGCAGTCCATGCTCAGCACTCCTCTATCTCTCTTCTCAGCCAACCAGCGGACGCGCGGAGCCCATTGTCTGTTTGCTCACATGCGGTCCCACATGTTAGTGAAAACGCAAGCAGACCCACTGAACCTGCACATCTTTCACCTCAACGTGCTGCTGATGAAAAACAAATCCAAGAAAGATCTTCGGTGGCCGCTTTTGGAGTTCCTCAAGAGTAGTAAGATTCTATTTACAGTTTAACCCAAGATGCACATCTCATGGCTTCAACTACCACTCTATTTTCTTTCATGACACGACTTGGATGCTGGATGTCCCACGTGTCGGAAAAAGGAGGAAGAACCCGACCAAATCTTCGGTTGTGCTCCCGGATTAGACTAGTTGTGCTAACTTAAATTTGTTATTATGTACTCCCTCCGTTCCAAAATACTTGACTTCCATTTGTCCAAAAATGGATGTGCCTATATACTAAAACATGTGTAGATACATATATATTTTGACAAATAGAAGGCATGTATTGTGCAACGGAGGGAGTAGAATGGATGCAAGTTTTTGTATTGGGAAGAAAAGTACATCCATATATTGATAGAGCACAATTTAGTAGATGTTCTATCACTTTTAGCTAGCACAGAGGCTATAGATGAGATTAGTGCACTTGTTGATACTCCTACTTGGTATGCGTGTTGCTGCTTAGATGCAGAGAAAAATGGACCGTAGGGAGTACTAGAATAGAGGCTAGACATGAGACTAGATGCGAGGAAGCACGGTCTACTTCTTTACACTCAAAGAAGAAAGAAGCACGCAAGATCGAGCCTCCACAGATCAACAATGAATGCATCGAGAAGAGACTAATCCAACTTACAGGAGTAGTAAAATGTATTCTTGTGGTTCTTGTTTTCTTTGGTCTTGCTTTTCTAGTCAAAATTATCATTGGAGTTCGTGCAAAACGGAGGTCCGTTTGGGGTCGTGCGTTGCAGTTGGCCTTACAAGTGGGACCGCAGTTAAGGAAACCGACTATTGGCAAACCCCCACCTCGCCCACCGTGCGATGGCTGAGTTAGAGAAACGATGAGGTTGAAGAGATTGCTCTAGCACGGACTCCAAGAAATATGGTGTCAGATGGAAGTCGTGCTGCTGGCGTGTGTCGTACTCCTGGACGTGAATGCTTGTTCTGGCCCATGCCACCCTACTACTCCTACTACTTAGTACTATATAGTACTACTAGTATCGAGGATTCGAGGTGCTAGTTACGTAGTACAGTATGGCTACAGTAAAAACACCCGCACGACGCGCAAAGCATGTGAAGCTAGTACAAATAGTGTACTACTATTGTTGATTGGCCTCATCCGATAACCTGTTGCAATGCACGTACAATTATGTATTTGGAAAATATATTTTTTGCCTCGTTGCACCACTCACTCACAGAAGCAACTCGAAAGCCATTCATAAATTTAGTAAGTTTATCACAGGCATATCATTTTATTACATACAACAGGTCATCAACCCACATCGACAACGAGGATACATTATAAATACTAAAGTTTTCACCACACAACAAATAACAAGCAATGAAATGAACTTCAACTCAACCATTCCTCGGCGTTGGAAACGCTTGCTTTGAACCACAAGTGATTCTCTGGGACGGGCCATCCATTGTCGATCTGGAGACCAACGCAGGACTGATCATCCAGGCTGAAGCGGCCTACTATATCAGTACCAGGGTAGGGAACCACCCAAATGTGATAGAGGCAAAGGTGTCCCGTCTTTCGATGAGATGATGGATATTGCTTTGGTGGAAGTCGACTTTGACGATCCGACTACAAACGTGCACGACGTTGCGCCTTAGCAATCGCTAAACCAACTCCGAGAGGTTATTGACCACGCCGGAGCACAATCAACCTGACCACGAAGGTCTATTCCTGCAAGCAATCGAAGAACAAGCAAGAATATGATAAAAGCAATCTGAATATTGCGAGTATATATGAAGTATTGATAAAGGTGGGGATCCATAAGCGGTCTTGGTCTGGTCGTTGGACACAAACAAAGTACACGAAGTTGCAATGGCTAACTTTTAACTAAACAAATCCCAAAGTCTAAATGGTGCCCTAAGGGCTGTATATATGGAGGAAGAGGGGGTGAATTTCGTGGCCCTTGGTGGAGGGGTCCGAAACTAACCCTATCTCTTGTTTCCCCACTCATACGGACTCTAAAAATAGCCTATACTTATGTATTTCGAAATTACATGGGCCTGGCCCAATAATAAGGTGACGCAGCACCTAGAATAGCCTCTGGACGAAATTTATGAAGTGACATCTTGTATATTTCGTCCAAGGCTTCATGCACTCGTTATGGTGGCTCCAAAGACCTGAAATCATCTCTTGTAACTCCGTTCTTGCTCCCCTTGCGCATGCCATTATCTCCATGCTTGTTCTTGCTCCAATGTTCATCCTTCTCCAAGCTAGGCCCTTCATTTGTAAGCAAAACAAATGTATCCAATTTAGGCAGCATCATATTCTCATGAACATTAGAATCATTACCAAGAAACGAAAGTACCTGGTAATTTAGTTGGCGTGCGGGAGCTCTAGTAATTAGTCCAGTATGTATAGCAGCAGGGGCTGTAGGTGTAACAATGGTATTGATGTCCTCATCATCCTCCCCTTCTTGAAATGAAGTCGTCCTCGACGGAAGTTCATCTTCCACACCCAAATAAGGCTTCAAATCTGCAATGTTAAAAGTGGGACTAACCCCAAAATCTGCAGGCTGCTCAAGTTTATATGCTTTATCATTTATTTTCTCCAACACCTTAAAGGGACCATCATCATGTGGCATTAGCTTTAATTTGCGCAAATCAGGAAATCTATCCTTAAGCAAATGTAACCAAACAAGATCTCCAGGTGCAAACACAACATGTTTTCTACCCTTATCTCCAGCAAGTTTATATTTAGCATTCATACGCTCAATGTTTTCCTTAGTTAACTCATGCATTTTTAAAATCAATTCAGCATGTTGTTTAGCATCAAAATTAACCTTCTCCGTAGATGGAAGAGGCAACAAATCAATCGGTGCACGAGGTAGGAAACCATACACAACTTCAAAAGGGCACATCTTAGTAGTAGAATGCAATGAACGATTATAAGCAAATTCAATATGAGGCAAGCATTCCTCCCACATTTTCTTATTATTCTTCAAAACAGCGCTAAGCATAGTAGACAATGTTCTATTGACTACTTCAGTTTGTCCATCAGTTTGGGGGTGACAAGTAGTACTAAAAAGCAGTTTAGTCCCCAACTTAGCCCATAAACATCTCCAAAAGTGGCTAAGAAATTTAGTATCATGATCTGAAACAATAGTATTTGGCACACCATGCAAGCGAATAATTTCACGAAAGAACAAATCAGCAACATTAACAACATCATCGCTTTTATGACATGGTTTAAAGTGTGCCATTTTCGAGAATCTATCCACGACAACAAATATGCTATCCCTCTCCTTCTTTTTTCTAGGTAAACCTAAAACAAAGTCCATAGATATATCCTGGCAAGGAACACTAGGTACAGGCAAAGGCATATATAAACCATGAGAATTGAGTCGTGACTTAGCTTTTTGACATGTAGTGCAGCGAGCAATAAAACGCTCAACATCTCGTCTCATCTTTGGACAAAAGAAGCAAGTACGTCCTCCGTCTTCTTCACGCCAAAGTGTCCCATTAGTCCTCCTCCATGCGCCTCCTGCAACAACAAAAGACAAACAGAGCTAGCTGGAATGCATAGCTTGTTAGCACGGAACACAAATCCATCATTAACGACGAACTTGTTCCATGTTCTTCCTTCTTTACAATTCTGCAATACATCTTTAAAATCAGCATCATGCACATATTGAGCTTTGATGGTCTCCAAACCAAATATTTTGAAGTCAAGTTGTGAAAGCATAGTATAGCGACGAGACAATGCATCAGCAATAACATTTTCTTTACCCTTCTTGTGTTTAACGACATAAGGGAAAGTCTCAATGAATTCAACCCATTTAGCATGCCTACGATTCAGTTTAGCTTGACTTTTAATATGTTTCAAAGATTCATGATCAGAATGTATAACAAATTCTTTGGGCCATAAATAATGTTGCCATGTTTCTAAAGTCCAAATAAGAGCATATAATTCTTTATCATAAGTAGAACAATTCAGATAGGCCCACTCAATTTTTCAAAAAAGTATGCAACAGGTTTGCCATCTTGTAATAACACACCTCCTAATCCAATTCCACTAGCATCACATTCAAGCTCAAAAGTCTTTTTAAAATCAAGAAGTTGGAGTAAAGGAGCATGTGTCAACTTATCTTTCAATACTGTGAAGGCTTCTTCCTGTGCGGTACCCCAAACAAAAGGCACATCCTTCTTTGTAAGCTCATTGAGAAGTGCAGCAATGGTGCTGAATCTCTCACAAAACGCCTATAGAATCCAGCGAGGCCAAGAAAACTCCTCACTTGTGTGACCGTTTTGGGCTGCGGCCAACTCTCAATAGCTTCAATCTTGGCTTTATCAACTCCAATTCCCTATGGAGTAACAACATAACCAAGAAAAGACACTCAGTCGGTGCAAAAGGTGCACTTCCCAAGGTTACCAAACAAACGTGCATCATGTAGAGCAATAAAAACAGCACGTAAATGTTCCAAATGTTCCTCCAAAGATCTGCTATAAATCAATATGTCATCAAAGTAAACTACCACAAATTGTCCAATGAAAGCACGTAAAACTTCGTTCATTAATCTCATGAAAGTACTAGGTGCATTAGTTAACCCAAAAGGCATGACTAACCACTCATATAATCCAAACTTAGTTTTAAATGTTGTTTTCCATTCATCCCCCAATTTCATACAAATTTGATGGTATCCACTATGCAAATCAACTTTGGAGAATATTATAGAGCCACTCAATTCATCAAGCATATCCTCTAGCCTAGGAATAGGATGACGATAACGAATAGTAATATTATAAAGGGATAATTGCATCTTTGCCCCTAGTTGGTTCACACCCCCGGGTTTTGCCCTTACTTTTCGGGCATGCTCAGTTTTGCCCTTAGTTTTTCCCCTCCGTCAGCTCGAATGCCCTTCTGTCACAGCTCCGCTTGGTCAGCGCCGTTTGACCGTGACGGCTAGACGTTTTGGACACTGGTTGCCCCTGGGCCTTCCTTACAAGTGGGTCCACATAGATTAGACAGTGTAGTTGCCATTTCCCCTCCCTCTGTCTTATCCCAGCCCCGAACCCTAGATCGGCGACGACAAAGGCGACCCAAACCCTAGCACTCGGCGGCGACGCGGGCTCCCACAGAAACCATGGCCTCGATGTCGTGAAGTCCACATCGCCGGATCTACATCACGCGGCGGTGATGGTGGAGACACGCTCTTCGCACAGCGGTGGTGGTGGCGGTGACGATGCCATGAGGAGTGACTGCACGACAGATTCAAGGCAGGAGATCCCAGTAGGGTAAGTTTCCAGATCCAGTACTTACTCATCTGTTTCCATGATTAGAAAGGTGCATTCCATGACTTCGGTTGTGTTCTTTCTGACAATTAGAATGGAGACCACTCTTTTAGCAAAGGGTGGTACTAAGGGACATGATGCAAGCTTCAGTTTCCCTCTAGTGGTGGACTGCACAAGTTCTTTCAATGATTTTAGGTCTACAATCTATAGGAAATATCCTTGGGGTATGCATGATGCAGCTGAGTTCAGATTCTGGAATGTAGAGAAAGCTACTTGGAATCCTCTACAGTGTGATGATGAGTTAGGTGTAATGTTTGCTACATATGCTGATTCGAAAACTGCAAATGTTGAAATTACTGTAATTCAGAGATGTAGAGCAGAAGCAGCAACTACAGCAGCAAAGCCCCCTGCCTCTAAAGCAACATCTAAAACATATGTTGCAGGAAGTACTTCTAGGAGCAGGTCAACACCCCCTAGTAGTACTTGCAATCCACCTGCAACTCCTACTGCAAATGTACCAAGGCAACCTGGCTGCAAAGACACTAAAATTCCTGCAAGGTTGACTATGTCAATAACAACCTTGCAGAATCATTCAATTCCAAAATTAAAAAGTTCAAGGGTCTCCACATTGTGGACTTGTTGGATAAGATCAGGCAGTACTTAATGCAAAAATTTGGCCTTAGGAATAGCATAGAACTACAAAAATTCAATGGGCATATCATAATTCCCAGAGTTATGAAGATTTTGATGGCAAAATCCAAAGGCTTGGACATGACTTTAGTTAGGAGAAGTCCAACTGAAGCAGAGGTGACTGCCATAGACAAGGAGAAGAGGGAGTGGAGATACCCTGTGGATGTAGAGAAAAGAACATGCAGTTGCAGAAAGTGGCAAGTTGCAGGCCAGCCATGCATACATGGTCTATTCTTCATAACATCATTAAGAGGGGAAGCTAAAGAAATAGACCAGTATGTGCACAAGTACTTCTCAGTTGAAATGTTTAAAAAAAGATATACTGAGAACCTGCCTGCACTTGAAGGAAAACAGCAGTGGGATATTGTAGACCCTGGTTTCAAACTAAGTCCACCTGTACAGAACAAAGCTGCACCTGGCAGGCCAAGGAAGACAAGAATTAAGCCAGCAAGTGAAGGAAAAGGACTTGGTCCTAGGAAGAGAAAATGCAAGAGGTGTGGTGGCTTGGGTCACTTACTGAAAACCTGCAAAAAAGCCATTGATCCAGCATTTGGTGAAGAAGATGCACACTGGGGAGCTGACAATGCTGAAGAAGACCCTCCTAACCAAAATGCAGACCTACATGATAAACAACAAGAAGAAGAGGAGGCATACAGTGAAGATGAAACTCCAGTGCAGCCTGCAGGTGAAGATGAAGCTCCAGTGCAGCCTGCAGGTGCAGATGATGCTCCAGTGCAGCCTGCAGGTGCACAGGATGCTCCAGTAGAGCCCCACAGTGAAACAAATGAGACAGCAACACAAGCTTCCACAGTTCAAAGGTAATATTCCTCTTTGATTTATTTATGTGCCTTATTTATGTGCTTTTACCTGCAAATATCTCTTGTACTGTTACTAACCAACTATTTCTTCCCTATTTGTTAGCACACCAAGGAAGAACTATAAGAAGGCAGCAGAGAGAGGAGCATCTCCAATGGCTATCAGCAAGAAGAGGAAGCTTAACACTTCTACAAGTCTAGAAGAAGAACCTTGCTCAGTTACTGGCAGCAATGTAGATGCAAGAGTTGCTGCATGTGAAGAGCAAGTTCTCCCTCCAGTTGTTACCCAAGTCCCTGTGAAACTGACTAGGAGCAGGGCTAGGGAGATGACAATCCCAGCTAGCAACACAAGGAGCAAGAAGGCAAAATATGGAAAATGAGTACTAATGTGTTGTGCAAGTTTGAAACTGTTAGATTTGTTGTAATGTGTTCTTTTGGTTGCAACAAGATTGGTTGTGAACTATGTTCTTTTGGTTGTTGAAGAATATCAAATGCTACTTGTGAACTATGTCTAGTTGCAGCAAGATTGGTTGTGAATTATGTTCTGTTTGATCTTTCTTTTCACAATACATGCATTTGGCAAATTGTTGCGTCCATAAAGCTTCATAACATAACATAACAACTGCTAGGTTCATACAACTTCATATGTTCATTACAGCTTCATAACATAACAAGTGCATTTGAGCTACATAGATCATAAACTAATGTGCATTCTGTGCACAGACAGCCATTGAGATTGCTAGAAAACAAATGAAAATGCTAGCAAACAACATTGTCCCTATGCACATAATTTCTTTCATTTTCTTCAACTCCTTGTTCAATGCACGATTCTTCTTCGCAAGATCAATTGATCTCTTCTCCAGGTGGTGACTTCTGATCCAGCTATGTTCGATCACTTCGTGCAGTTCTTCAAAGGCAAGACCAACACGTTCTGGAGGTGGTGGGTCAACCCAAACTGCCCATTCACATTCATCTGGCAACTGAATCAATAAATTTGATTAAAATTCTCCTTGAAAGTTAAATAAGAAAATGGAAACGAAAATGCAGTGCAAATGAAATCATACATCCAGAGGGCAACCCAAAAAACGACGTCTAGTGCTTGCGCCTCCCCAGGCGACACGACAAGCCGGGATTAGCTGGTGCCTCGGGCAACGATGCTTCGAGCGCGGCTCCAAGCCACAGTATGTCGAGTCTGCCAAGTAGAACTCGGAGCTGTGCTGAACAATGCCTACCCCATCCACCTAAATCAGGCCAAGATCCAGAAATTAACCCCCAAATCTAGCAAACCCTAGAAAAGCAGGGGACCAGATGAGCTATCAAACCTGTTCGGCTGCCGGCGGCGAGTTCTCCGTCGAGATGGCCGACGTCGACATGGTCCTTCCCATCTCTCCCCACACCACGATGTCACACCTCTCTTCCCAGCCGCTTCTCTGTTTTCTTGTGAAGCGGGAGCTAGAAGACGACTAAACAGGTGGGGGGTATCAAACCCAGGGGCAAATGTGTCCAAAACGTCGAGCCGTCACGGTCAAACGGTGCTGACCAAGCGGAGCTGTGACAGAAGGGCATTCGAGCTGACGGAGGGGAAAAACTAAGGGCAAAACTGAGCATGCCCGAAAAGTAAGGGCAAAACCCGGGGGTGGGAACCAACTAGGGGCAAGAATGGAATTGTCCCTATTATAAATGCCTCTACAATCAACACACATACGCAATGTACCATCCTTTTTTGGCACTAGAATAATAGGAACAGCACAAGGACTAAGGGATTCGCGTATATAACCTTTGTCGAGAAGCTCTTGTACTTGACGCATAATCTCCTTCGTATCCTCGGGATTGGTATGGTATGGCGCACGGTTGGGCAGTGAAGCACCGGGAATTAAGTCAATCTGATGCTCAATCCCTCGAATAGGCGGTAATCTCGGTGGCACGTCTTGTGGAAAGACGTTAGCGAACTCCTGCAAAATGTTAGTGACAGCAGGAGGCAAAGAAGAAGGCACGTCCTTGAATGAAAATAATGCCTCTTTGCACACAAAAGCATAGCAAACAGATTTGCTAAAATCTAGCTCATCAATATCAGATTTAGTGGTAAGTAAACCTGCACTTTTCAATTTAATTTCAGAAGCAAAACTAGATGGTTTACTATTAGGCTTCATTTGTTGCTCAAATTCTTTTGCCACAATCGGATTTTCACTCTTATTTTTCTCCTGTTTTACTTTATTAGCTCTGTTAATATCATCTTTCAAAATGGACTCAGGAGTCATAGGAAGCAAAGTAATATTTTTATCCTTATGAACAAGAGTATACTGATTGTTTCTACCATGGTGTACCGAATTTTTATCAAATTGCCATGGCCGACCAAGTAATAAGGAACATGCTGGCATAGGTACCACATCACAATCAACATAATCAGCATATGTAGAGATACTAAAATGCACACGAACTGTACGTGTTACCTTAACCTTGTCGCTGTTGTTGAACCATTGGATGTAGTAAGGATGTGGATGTGGTCTTGTGGTGAGAGATAGCTTCTCCACCATCTCCATGCTAGCCAAGTTGTTACAGCTCCCTCCATCTATGATGACGCACATAGAATGTTCCTTCACAACTCCCTTTGTATGGAACAAATTATGCCTCTGATTTTTCTCAGCTTGTGTAACCTGCACACTCAAAACACATTGAGCAACTAAACATTCATACCTGTCAGCATCTTCAGGAGACATGTATTGCGTCTCATGATCAGAATCATCTCCACCGTGTTCTTCACTTGTAATAAGGGCTAAAGTCTCCTCATCATAGTCACTAGCAGACTCATACCCACCATCCTCAGTAGCAATCATCACACGCTGAGATTTGCATTCTCGTGCATAATGTCCTCTTTCCTTACAACGACGACAAATAATATCACTTGTGTGCCCTGTTGATGCCATGGACGAAGAAGAGCTCTATGCAGGCCCGACAGGTGCGCTCTTGGCAGATAGTGGTGGTTGTGCCTGCTTTCTTGTATCACGGCTAGAGGTAGCAGCTGATGGAGGTGTTGGTAAAGTGGAAGTAGAGGATGCACGCGGTGTCCATGATGAAAGTCGACCTGCAGAAAAGTTAGTTCGCGCCAATGCTTGTCGATCCTGCACTTCACGTTCAGCTTTACAAGCAAGATGGAATAAACGAGTGATATTAGTATACTCCTTATACTCTAGAATGGTCTGAATCTCTTTATTTAATCCACCCATAAAACGTGCAAGCATAGCTTCATTCTCCTCAACAATACCACATCTAATCATGCCAGTTTGTAATTCCTGATAATATTCTTCTACAGAATTTTTTCCTTGTCTTAAGCGCTGCAATTTTTGAAGTAATTCACGTTGATAATATGGTGGAACCCAACGAGTATGCATAGCAGTTTTCAAAGCAGCCCAAGTAGCTGGAACAGGATATAATCTACAATGTTTAGACCACCAAACACATGCAAAGCTAGTGAAAGCACAAACAGCAGCAGGAACACGTCTCTCCTCAGGATATTGTAAACATGTAAATCGTTGTTCAGTTTCTAACTCCCAAGTAAGATATATATCTAGAACATATCTACCCTCAAACGGTGGAATATTCAATTTCAGTTTTGGAATATGGTCATTATCTCGTACCTGAGGTGGTGGTGTAGGCCTACCGTTGAGAACATATACCTGAGGTCGATCTGCTGGTGGTGGTGCTGGTGGCTGCACGTAGTTCTGATTTTGATCAACCTCATCCTCGTAATAGTCCTCCACCTCTGAAGTAACAGCAGGAGCTACAGAAGCACCAACAGCAGTAGCAGCGGCACCAGAATTTTGTCCTGGTTCAATAGGAACACGTTGTGGTCGCCCTACTGTATCGCGGCGTAGAACTGGTTGTGGGAGACGTTTGAGTAATTCATCAAACTTGGCGTCCAACTTGGTGTCAATTGTCTTCCATCCTCTCCAATGCCTTTCCAAAACTGGCCATCACGTCTTCCACCTGCTGACCCAACATTTGATGAAACTTATCATGAAGATCCTTGTTCGTCATGTTCTCCCAGTCAATCTCATCGGCTTGTGATCCTGGCATGGTTAGCAGCAATAGAAACACCAAATAATATGATTCTATAGACTAGTAGGAAGTGGTGGTGGTGGTGTGTCACAAATCCTTCAAGCGAATCTCAAATTCTTACCAGTTCTTACCCAGCAGCAGGTGGTGATCGGCAACCGTTGTAGTCAAAACTCGCAAAGCTTGGATAGAGTGATTACCAGGGAGAATCAAACGCACGACATAGATGTATGTGGAGCTGGGAAGGCTTATAATATGGTAGCAAAAAGGGTCAGCAATAATCAATTCAGAGGTGCAAAGTTGAATAAACGCTCAACGACGGTACTGTGCTAGTCCTAGGCTAGACCATGCTAGAGACGCGAGCCTAGAACACTAACAAAATCACGGCGCTGCACGTAAACAAGGGAGGAGCACACTCTGAATTTTTTCTCTTTTTTTCACTTTTTTGCACTTCTTTTTCCTCTTTTTGTTGCTCCGCAACATTTTTTTTGAAGAAGTCTACAAATGGTCTAGAAACTGCCTAGCCAGAATTTTCCAGACTTAGTTTTTTTTGAAACTGGAGCTATTTTTCTACTGCGGGTAACCCGAAAGTTCGGGAGTCCTTCTCTATCACGACTCGGAGTATGGCATGATCTAGAAATCGAAAACAAAGCGAAAAATACTGGACTCGGACTAGGACTGGTGGCGGAGATGAATCTGGTGGAACTCGGACTGGTGGCGGAGATGAATCGGGTGGAACTCGGACTGGTGGCGGATATATGTTGCAGGTGGACTCGGATTGGCGTGATGGAGGTGGATATGTGGTATATGGCTGCGGTGATGTCGATGATGGTAGATGGCAATGGTGATGACGATGGTGGTATATGGCAGCGGTGATGACAATGGTGGTATATGGCAGCGGTGATGATGATGATGTGGCGGCGGCGTGACAACTTGTGAACAGAACTCGAAACTCTAAAGGACTAGACACTACGACCAGCAACTAGACACGATGATGCAACCGCAAATTCAACAATGCAAATACAGAAAAGATTATGCAATGGCTCAGACTGGTTTAGATATGATGAACTAACCCTAATTTTTTTGTGTGTGGCTTTTTCGTGGACTATAGGTATGAAGAACAGACTCGATCTGAACTACGAAAAACTGTAAAATCTCACCGAGCAACCTGGAAATCTGATACCACTTGATAGAGGCAAATGTGTCTCGTCTTTCAATGAGATGATGGATATCGCTTTGGTGGAAGTCGACTTTGACGATCCGACTACAAACGTGCACGACGTTGCGCCTTAGCAATCGCTAAACCAACTCCGAGAGGTTATTGACCACGCCGGAGCACAATCAACCTGACCACGAAGGTCTATTCCTGCAAGCAATTGAAGAACAAGCAAGAATATGATAAAAGCAATCTGAATATTGTGAGTATATATGAAGTATTAATAAAGGTAGGGATCCATAAGCGGTCTTGGTCTGGTCGTTGGACACAAACAAAGTACACGAAGTTGCAATGGCTAACTTTTAACTAAACAAATCCCAAAGTCTAAACGGTGCCCTAAGGGCTGTATATATGGAGGAAGAGGGGGTGAATTTCGTGTCCCTTGGTGGAGGGGTCCGAAACTAACCCTATCTCTTGTTTCCCCACACATACGGACTCTAAAAATAGCCTATACTTATGTATTTCGAAATTACATGGGCCTGGCCCAATAATAAGGTGACGCAGCACCTAGAATAGCCTTTGGACGAAATTTATGAAGTGGCATCTTGTATATTTCGTCCAAGGCTTCATGCACTCATTATGGTGGCTTCAAAGTCCTGAAATCATCACCTGTAACCCCGTTCTTGTTCCCCTTGCGCATGCCATCATCTCCATGCTTGTTCTTGCTCCAGTGTTCATCCTTCTCCAAGCTAGGCCCTTCATTTGTAAGCAAAACAAATGTATCCAATTTAGGCAGCATCATATTCTCATGAACATTAGAATCATTACCAAGAAACGAAAGTACCTGGTAATTTACTTGGCGTGCGCGAGCTCTAGTAATTGGTCCAGTATGTATAGCAGCAGGGGCTGTGGGTGTAACAATGGTATTGATGTCCTCATCAAAATGTCCGAGGTATAAACATAGTTGCTTCTCATAAATGGTAGTAACGTTGTGTCAATAGCAGTTGGATCGCCTTTCACCATCATTGGATAGTTTTGTCCAAGGAAGAGCGAGTTTTCTCCAAGACTATCAATTCTGTACCAGGGAGAAGGAGTTGGCGCTAGCACACTAGTATCCATCCCGAATACCATGCAACGGGTGTTGGAATAGGTCCGGAGAGTGCAACCATGGTAGACTACACCTGCTTCCTTAGCAGTAACATCATCAGTGGGCTGTATACACACGAGAAGAGGTGATCCATCGGAATTAGTTGCCAGGCGCCAAATAGTATATGGGCGTTGCTCGTCCTCATGCTCGTGATCATCACAATCATCATCTCCCCCTTGGTTATAAAAATCTTCAAGTATAGGTGGTGGAATGTTCACAGGACCTTGGAAACACAAGAAGAAGGTTAATTAGTAAGGCTGGCCATAGTGGGGGTAACATAAGTAGTATCATGCACTTGGGACTCGCAAACATGCTTATGTGGCAGGCAATTAAGGAAAAGAGAGATGGTTATAGTAACATAGGTAGATACCGTAACATAATAAATGTGATGCTATTATGTGTCATGCATGGCAATAAATGAGACCACCTATGATACTAATCTAAGATACTATGCACTATAGAGGTAGTAACATAAACTAGTAACATATGCATGTTACTAGTCTAAGTTACACCCCACTATGACCAGCCTTGCTAACCCACATGCATGTGGATGAAACAATTATAATTACGATGGAAGACAAACGTACCGAAACAACGAGGATGCCATGCAAAAACAGTGCCACGAGTGGTGGCAGCAAACACAAGGCCCTCATATTGAATTGCATGACAGTACTCATCCGTGTACAGAAACTAATTTTTGAGCAATATCCATCCAGTCAAACCACTGACGACGGCAACAAGCTTGTTGAAGATAGTAACAACTTCATAGTTGTTGTAATTCCAAGAGCGGTTGGGGACTCAAGAAATTGCTATCTTCCATAGAAGACAGTCACCATGATTGTATTTGAACGTGCGTACAATACCGGTGTGCTCAACCTCTGGGCAGTCTGCTGAGATTTTTGGAAGTGGAACCCGGTCACGAGTGTACACATTCACAAGTTCCCACTCGCAGTTGGACCCAATGTAAACACCCCAATCTCCATTTGCGCCTGCCCAAGCCTTGCCCTCAAGCGATGGCATCTTAACAACATACGTATCATTATCAAGCGGCATCAACTTGCACAGGGCGAGGCCTCCTTCGTGACAGCGCTAGTCATCAGGGTCACGACGAAGAAGATAGGGGAGATCAAACCGCTCCTTGACTCTTGGGTTCCTTGTAATGATGTTATTAGTTGAGTCGAGAATGGGCTTGAACGAACCTTCCATGCTAGACGAGGTGATGACATGTGCTGGCCATGCAGACGAAAACCATAATTTGCACTATTAAAGGAAACCCTACTTCATGCAGACTAATGCATGTCTGGGTTGAATAAGGAAAGGAAGGGAGACTGTACTTTCCAAGAGAGTAGGCATCGAACCCGCATCTAGGTTGAAAAGGGGAAAATTAGTAGCTAAGGAACGAGTATCGTGTCTCTTGGTTGAAGAAGGGTAGAAAGGCATGACAACACAATAGAGAATGACCAGGTCGATCGGTTTGTTGTCCTCACATAGGAAAAAGGTGGCTAAAGAGAACAAAAATGGTACGTAATCCACATATGCTGCCTGGATATTTGTTGCTCTGGGCAACCATACCTCCCTCACCACTCTGCGTCCATGGAGGTACATCATACTGGTGCGCCCACTATCCGAATGGGCCTCCCATGCTCTTATTGCCACTTTTTTTGCTGTTAGTATAACGCCAACAGTCAAGTCAAGAAATGCTACTACTAAAGTGATGCCACATTTAACTAATGCCACTCTCAGTCTAATGCCATAGATAAATTTAAGCAGTGCCATTTAATGTCACCGGATCATTTCAGGGTTAGCTGTTGATTGTGGATGTATTAAAGATTTTTCAGCTAAGGCATTCTAATGTTGTTGCATAGCCAGTATACCAATGATGAAACTTGTTACTACCTTCAGATTTTTGCACTGTTAATGCTTATAGATTACATACCGCACTCTCATGAGATAAGTTAACTTTTTTGTACAGTGTCACCAAAATGCCAAGGCGCTGATGTCATTTTATTTTGGTTAAACTGCACAGACAATTATGAAGACAAGAGGAAAGGTCAAGAATGGCCACCTCCTCCTTCCGCTGTTCTCTTGATTCATTCGATCAAGTTTTTATGTTTGATCGATTATCAAGATTGGGATAGCAAATTTTAAGGTCCCTCCGAGTTCGAAATGATATTTACCTTGGAGGTACATGGTTTGCAATTTTTATACTGTTATTAGTTAATAATGCTAGTTACCTTCAGACTTTTGTATTTGGTTTAATGCTCATGCACAGATAGTATACCAATGCTGAAACTTGTTACCTTTACATTTTGTATTGTTAATTCTTATAGAAACCTTCCAGTGCTAGAGTTTATTGAAATATGTTCAGTAAAACCATTGTACTGTACCCTGTAATAAACTAACTACTCTAATGTTGCACTAGCCACTGGATTAGTGTATATTTGTAGTATTCGAATGGTGTTGCATTAGCGTATGGACATAAATAAAGTGTGGCAAGCTTTCCCAGATATGTGCTCAAGAAAACTACTACCTGTTTTTCTAAATACTAGACGTTCGGGTACTTTAAATTGAACCGTGAAAACGTCTTATATTAAGGAACAGAGGGTGTAGAGTTCACTCAAATTATCCCGGTAAAGCTAGCCACACCTTTGTTAAAATTAATGTTCATTATGTTATCGAAGGAGGTCTGTATGTTTGTCTCTAATGCCTGTCTACTACATACCCGACATCATGATGTAATGTTAAGTCATTTCCTTTTGTACAGTGTAACTAAATTTTCAAGGCGGTGATGGCATTTTATTTTAGTAGAACTGCACAAAATTTGCTTAAAAGAAGAGGAAACGTCAGGAATGGCTCAATTTTTCAGAAAAAAACTATGTATGCCTTCCTGACATCAGCTGCTGTTGCTTTATTTATTCCTTCAAACAGGTGGTTAGAAACAGTCTTGCTACCTTTTCCCATTAAGAAATTGGAATGCTTATATTTGTGATTCTATGCTTCAACTAGTGCCACTTTTATAGTAATTACACTTTCAATATCTATGCAAACAGAGATGCTCGATTTTAGTGGAGCTGCACAAAAAGTCCAACTGGTTCAACATTAGGAGCATGTTTTTTTCCAAACCTTTATATCCAATTGGTGGCACTATGAGCTGTTCATCACGAAGGTACATGGTTTGCTACTATCTTGCTACTCTTTTTGTACTGTCATTGGCAGGGTGGACCTACATTGGAGGTGCAGGACAGGATTCAATGATTGGATGCTCAATTTCGGTTGTATCAATTTCACCTCTTCCATCACTGCGAACATGGTGTGGTATATGTTTGCTAGCTGCTTGATATTTGTGCGGACAGAGATGTCTGCCTGTTGCTATTTGGCAAACAAACAAAGTGTCCGCAATTTTGGTTGAACTGCACAAGATAATAGTATAGTCACTGCATGCAGTGCCATTTGAAAATAGACACAAAGATTGGATAGTCACTTCATGGACTGCAGAAAAGTAGTACTGTACTATTTACTGGCCAACACTTGGTGCTTCATTTCTTTGGTCTGATTATACAATGGGCATCATTTTCCCTAAGTTAAAGTTTGTATTCCGAAAATAGTCTCGCGGTGTGATCGAGAGAAGACCAAATCATATTGCAGTGGATGTTCCTCCATCATGTGTGGTTCATTCTCATGGTTCCAGCTGTTGGTGAAACCACTTACGTTTGCAAGAGGAATTGTAGACTTCACAAACAAATTTGTCTTTCAGTCTGTACTGAATGTTGGCCAAGAGAAGCATCCATGTTAGTAGGAAGAACAGATGTTCTTTCTAGATCTTTGCTTTTGGAGCTACATATTTGTATATGATCTGTGAATCATTGAGATGCATTAACATGTTGATCTTATGTATGGGAATCGTACTAGTTAGTTTTAGTTGCAACGCAAGATCCAAAGTGGCTGATCTTTGCTTTTGGAGCTACATATTTGTATATGATCTGTGAATCATTGAGATGCATTAATAGTTACTTATTTCTGTTCGCTCAGTGTTTACAAGTTACTGATCGATCACTAGCTAGCCTACAAATGCGCACCTGGCAGTTTTATTTGCGACGCAAGATGCGAAGTGGCAGTTTTTTTAATAAAAATGCCTACCTCTGAAGAAACTGACAAGCTACACTATCGATCCTACACGGATAAAAATGCCCACCTCTGAAGAAACTGACAAGCTACACTATTGATCCTACATGGATAAATAGCGTATCACGCACGTACAACCTCCTTTCCGGTTTGCAGGGCTCAATTCAAGAAACGACCTACTCGATCCTACACGAATAAATAGCGGATCACGCACGTACTAGTACCTCCTTTCCGGTTTGCAGGGCTTAATTCAAACCTCTCACCAACCAAGATACTCCCTCCGTCCGGGTTTATTAGTCCCGTGAGCAAAGCAGCAAGACCAAGGCATGGCAATAATTAATGGCATGCAGAAGTTTAAGCCTAATTAATTCCAGCGATTTAAGTGGCTGCATGCGTGCCCTCGGCTGCGACTCGTTGCATGCTGCTTCGCATACTGCCTGCGAGCAATTCTGAGTGCCTGCATGCAGCCGGCTGTAATTAAGGCAGCTAACTGATGCGAAAAAAGATACGCTTTAATTGTTGCGGGCTTTTTAAATCCGTGAAATCATTATTGACAAGGAGGGAGATGATTCGAGTGCACTTGTTTGACCGACCCAGACGGGACGGGACGACACCGTCATAATTTCAGTTTCCCTAGTTTTCCACGGCAAGCTGGCGCGCTAAGCCATTATGCATTGAATTCCGATGACCGTCGCGCTATCTTCCCCCTATAAGTACTGTTTCCCGATATTCTCCAGTGCCACCGTGACCCAACTCGCCATATCCTCATAAGCCCCCACCAGCCCGACGTCGCTCGCCACGTCCGCCATGCCCCCGCCCGTCTGCGGTAGGCGACGCCGGAGGCGGTCACCGCCGGAACTAGTGTTCGGTTTTTCACCGAAAGGCAGACGGAGGGAGGAGGCATTCTATCTGTCTTTAGATGGCAATGCACAGATCGAGGAGTTGTTGGAGCGCGATCGCATGGCGGAGGAGCAGGAGTTGTTGGAGCGCGACCGCCTAGTGGAGGAGCAGCGTATCACCGATTTGCACCGCCAGCGGGACATGGAGCAACAGTGCACCGGCGCTTTGAGTCGCGAGCAGAGCGCCCGCAACTGGGCCGACTACGTGGAGGCCGGCGCCCGACAAATAGCCCTGGAGGCTGTCGGGCACGCACGCGTTCGCGACGCCGATTTTTACTACCAGCTCGTCAAGAGGGTTTCTCGCTTGGAAGCCGAAGCTTCGGTGGACCACGCGGGCATGGAAAGGGCCATCGCGCGCGAGCAACGCGCCCTATCGCACCTCTGGCACGTCCGAGGCGAGGCGTAGGACGCTGGTGCCGGTGTTTAGCGTGTACCGCCGACATTGTCTAGTTAACTAAGAGTAAGTTAGTACTTGTCTAGTGGGAGTAGATAGTTAACTTGGCTATGATGGTTGTCAAAGTCGAAGTTCAGTACTCTATATGTGGATCAGACCTGTTACTTTGCTCTGAATGTTGAACTTTCCGTATGGAATGGGCTGTTATTTTTTTAAATGGGTTGTATTTGTCCTCCACGGGTTTAGAGGCTGATTTGTGGGCCTAGCAAGTTGACGCGGACAAAATCAGGAGATGATTGTACGTGGAGAGGATGACAGCAGGGACCCGCCAAGGTCATGGCAGTACGCAAGCAAGTGCCTCCTTATTTCAAGCCAATAAAAAAATGGCTCCTCCTAGTGGATTTCTGACATCTGGGTCCCATGCAATTGTCAACGTAGTCCATAAACGAGAGAATTGCACAATGAGTGGCTGACACCAGGGACCCAGCAGCTCGCCCAGTTATTTTTGTTTTGGGTTAATTTGATAAATGCCTCCGAGAAATGCCACTGCAATTTCCAAACTTTCAAAAATGCCATTTCATGCCATTTCTAGTGGCATTTTTTGAAGTCTGGACTGGCATTTTTCAAAGTTTGCAAACTGCAGTGGCGTTTTTCAAAGTTTGCAAAAATTGCAGTGGCATTTTTCAAAGTTTGGAAATTGCAGTGGCATTTTTATGAATCGCCATAATTGGAGTGGCATTTATCTAATATGTTTTTGAGACGGAAGCAGGGTGTCAACTGGGCTGTGCGGGACACTCTAGCCTGTCTAGACAACCTTTTCTTTTATGTTTACCACAGACCAGCCCAGTAGTTTTTTTTCTTTTTGAAAATGGCTAGCCCAGTTTTTTTGTGATTTGTCAAGTAAGTCACTTTATCAGGCCTGTTGGGCTAGACGAGGAGAGCTTCATTCGGCTGGCCGAGAAAATGGCCTACCAGTAATGAGAAATGGGCTGTACATTTTTAAAACACATCAAACCGGCAATTAGTTTCATATATCTTTTTTTAATTTTGAGATTTTAAATTGCATTGATTTTTATGCGTGGACAATTTAGTGGATTTTATATTGATATACATTTATTTTTAAAATCAGTCTGAATGTGACTCGAAATTTTACGATTAAAAATAGTTCAGACCGCACCGACATATGCAAAATTTCGTATAATTTTTTAACCGTGGCCACAATATGGGCTGTAATGCTAACAAAAAGAATATGGGCTCCAAAAAAACCCGTAAGAATTAGCAAATGGGCTGTAAACTATTTGAAATAATGGCAGATGGCCTGTATACTGTTCGATGTCCATCCAACGGCCGTCATGCTTCTTCAATCGCTGCTCTTCCTGCTCCAGCCGCTCAAACAAGCGCCGGCGGGACTGGCTGCTCCCTCCTCCCCGCGGCCGGCCGTGCTGCCGTGCAGGCCTCACCGCCCCACCGTACTCCCATCGCTGGCCTAGCTATCCCTCTACTCATCCTCAGTCCCACACATGTTGTTATTCTCCGGCGATGGCAGACGAACCAGTAAACCCTCGTACTCCTCCTCGTGGGAAATAACTGCCGAGTATTCCCTGGCTCCATATCGTTCCCTTCCTAGGCCTCGCCGTCGTCCACTGCCCTGGTGCTCTCGGCGTGGCCTGGTCAACATCGTCAATGAACGACATCCATCGGAAGTGGACTGTACGTGGAGAGGCTGACAGCTGGGTCCACAACCACACGCAAGGAAATGCCTCCTTATTACGCGCAACATAATGATTCCTCCACCTGACATCTGGGACCCACTGAAAGGGCCTCTGTATTTTGCAAAAAACCATTACTGCCGCTGACAGCTCGGACCCACCAGCTATATCTTCGCACGCAAGGAAGTGCCTCCTTATTACACCCAAAAAAAAGAATACTCCCCCTGCTAGCTGGGACCTAGTATAGTGGGCCTACTAAGTTGATGGGGACGAAGGGCTTTGTCAACTTAGTCAATATGCACGATTCTAGCTCGACTGACCGTACGATGTCCATCCAACTGCCGTAGTGCTTCTTCAACCTCTGGTCTTCTTGCTCCAGCCGCCCAAAGCAGCGCCGCTCGTGCCACCTGCTCCTGCCTCCCGTGGCCGGCTGTGCTGCCGCGGAGGCCTCACCACCCCCACCCCTGTTATTCTGCGGTGACGGCAGCGCAGCCAAACCAGTGAACCCTCGTACTCCTCTCCGCGTGGGCATCCACTGCCGCGTCTTCCCCGGTGCCGCGTCGTCCCCTTCCTAGGCCTCGCCATCGTCCACCGCCGTGGTGCTCTCGGCATGGCGTGGTCAATGTGGTCAACGACCGAATTCCATCGGAAGAATACTGTACGTGGAGAGGCTGACACCTGTGTCCACGGCAACCGCAAGGAAGTGCCTCCTTATTACGTGGAAAATAATTATTCCTCCACCTGACAGCAGGGACCCATCGAACGGGCCACCAGTATTTCGCGAAAAAACGTTTTCCCCTGACTGCTGGGACCCACCCGACGGGCCACCGTATTTCGCGAACAAAACATTCCCCCTGCTGTCAGCTCGGACCCACCGGAAGTGCCTCCTTATTACGCACAAAAAAATGAATACCCCTCCAGCTAGCTGGGACCCACCTTGGTGGGAGGCTGACTTGTGGGCCTACTAAGTTGACGGGGACGGAGGGCTTTGTCAACTTAGTCAATATAAACCATTCTAGATCCAGTGACCGTACGATGTCCATCCAACGGCCGTAGTGCTTCTTCAACCTCTGGTCTTCTTGCTCCAGCCGCCCAAAGCAGCGCTGGTCATGCCGCATGCTCCTGCCTCCCGTGGCCGGATGTGCTACCGCGGAGACCTCACCGCCCCCTACTATTCCCACCGCTGGCGAGGCCCTGCAGCGACGGCAGCCTCACACCGCAGCCAAACCAGTGAACCCTCGTACTCCTCTTGGTGCGGGCTTCCACTGCCGCGTCTTCCCCGGCTCCCCGTCGTCCCCTTCCTAGGCCTCGCCGTCATGGTCAACGTGGTCAAGGAACGATTTCCATCGGACGTGGACTATATGTGGAGAGGCTGACAACTGGGTCCACGGCCGTAGCAAGGAAGTGCCTCCTTATTAAGCAGAAAATAATTATTCCTCCACCTAACAGCGGGGACCCTCCGGACGGGCCACCGTATTTCGTGAAAAAATGTTTCACCCCTGACTCCTGGGACCCACCAGCTACACCTTCGCACGCAAGGAAGTGCGTCCGGGCAAAAAAAAATGATTCGCCCCTCTGACTGTTGTGACCCACCAGCTACATTTTCGCACGCAAGGAAGTGCCTGACAGTCAGGACCCACCTGGTCAAAGCGTACGTAGCGTTGTCATTCTGGTCGCGAGCGTGTACGTACATACTGGTCGTTGTAGAGGCGCGCACGTGTTGTAGTAGAGGCGCGCACGTAGCATGTACACGTACGTACATCGGCCAGGATGCAAGAAAGAAAATATGGCCATGTATGTGTACATACGGGCGGGGTCTCGAACGCCTAGTCGCGCATACGTACGGAGAGGGCTCGTGTTCATGTGGAGGCAACGAAATGCATCGTGTTCATGGGGAGGCAACGGAATGCTCGTGTTCATCAGGAGGCAACGGAGTGCGTCGTGTTCATGGGGAGGCAACGGAATGTGTCGTGTTCATGGGGAGGCAACGGAACACGTGGGAGCTAACCGGCTTGGACGGAACAGGCGATGGAAACAAGGCCTGGCATACCGCACAACGGAGGAAACGGCCTTGTGTTCGACCAGCCACGTTTGAAACGGGGTCCTGTTGATCGGGAGGGGCCTGGTCTACCGCAAAACGGAGGAAACGGACCTCCTACGGTCGAAATGGGGGTCCTGTTGATCGGGAGGGGTGTGGCGTACCGCAAAACGGAGGAAAC